>NC_080466.1:22727500-22845000 GCF_030265055.1 Doryrhamphus excisus | reverse complement strand
AGGACACCCATCCCCGTAGCAGTTGAGACCTCCTGTGACCTAGGGCATTCCTAAATAAAAGGCAAGAGAGTGAAGGCTTTTTCAGAGTTGATTTGGAGGTTGTTACTGAGCAGACTTCAATCACTCTCCTTGCAAGTAAAACTATCCCAGTCTCTTTGTCCTCTTTGAGCAGGTTGCTTTACAGATGTTTGGTGATTAAACCTGACATTTACATGGTCCTTCGAGCCGGATCCCAAGATACCTGACGATTCCAGCGTGTGAGCGAGATCCCAGACAAGTCCGTGGCCACTGCAAAATGACCCTTTCCGGGACTGGTTCCTCCCTCTCGGGCTGGGATCCGACGGTTGATGGGAAATCCAAGGACAAAGAGACTGTGAGTACGAATTTTAATAAAAAGAGTGTGAATAAAAGTCGACATGAAATAGATCTTGGTGGGCCAAGATAGGGAGAGAGTTAGGCGAAGAAGAATAAAACCCTGACAGTTCTAGACTCCATCAGGTCAGACAGTTAAATTCCGTGGGAGGACAGACTCCTCTAGTTGAAATAAACTACGTTAAATTCTGTGAAGGACGGCGGAGTCCTCTAGTCTGGAAAAACGAGACGCGCGAAGTGTGAAAGTGTGAATGTATGAATGAAAATACAATTACCACTAGGTAACTGTGTTTTATACCAAACCAACAAGAAACAAATGGTGAGCCTTTGTGGATGCTTGTAGGCAAGAAAATTCCACCTGAAAAGGTTGAAGAGAATTTTACCACAAAAGGTTGTTGATCACCATCTTGTTGAAAATAACCCCAGTGTTAGAACACGACAGGTGTTAAGAACCACTGGGTCCAAATTTAGTTCAAAATGGGGAAGGGACAAAGTAAAGAAAAACAAAGGTCCTTGAAGAACTCCCGTGTAAGGATTGGAAGGTAGTTGAAAAAGCAGTAGACCCCCTATATTATTGGATAAAACAGTACAAATTCAACGGAAAATTATCTACGGGATGTATTAGGGAGTTACGACAAAACATTAAAAAGAAATGTAAGCAAAACGAGAAGAAAATGAAAAAGGAAGGTTATGAGCAGACACGAGTCTGGATGAAAATAGCAGGACAGCGAGAGGAAGGTGGAAGAAGGGCGAGGCAGGAGAGAGAAGAGAAGAAAAAACAGGAGAAGGGGAGACAGCAAAAAGAAAAAAAATAAAAGGAAAGTGAAGAGAAAGAAAAGGAAAGTGAAGAGAAAGAAAAACCCGTAATGTTTCACAGGAAGGAAGATAATGAATATTCAGGTCCTTACAACGTGTTGAGGCAACAATTGGAACAGCCAGTGGGAGCCTCAGCACCAAATGAAGAATTAGGAATAAAGCAACCCTGGACAAAAATGTTTATATGTCGCCAGATAAGAAACCAATCTTGCCAAAAAAGTGTAAAAGTGGGCTGATATTTTGAGCCATGGTGTTACACATGTCTCAACAGGAGGGATGTGTCACACTATTAACACCCACTTTAATTCGTATTTAAAAAAATCGCATTCAAAAAAAAAATTTTTTGTAGAGCGTTTTTAACGTGTGCAAAACGCAACATCCAGGACAACTTGTGACCGAGGTGTGGCCAATTTCCAAAACCACAATATTAATTTCAAGTAATACACATGAAGCTAAATAAAAGTGAAGGAAGGTCAGCCCTGATTCTTGCATCCCAGAGCTGTTGTAGATTGGCTTCAGATGGGATGGAGTAGGGATTATGTGTGTGAGATGGACCAGGATCCTGTTGCTGGACCAGATACTTGCTCCTTCACCCCATTATCTTTATTACCTCCTGAGTTAGTTTTCCAATGAGTGAATGGCCATAAATGCCTGAGACCATCCTGGCTTTTTGGTTCTCCCACAATGATCTCTGCAAAGATAACACGAGACGCAGCACAGGATGCTATGTCCTGACCTTCTACTAGTGGTTAACAGGTACTGATCACAGTTTAACATGCTATTCATCTAATCTGCATGCAATATATTTTCAATGAAATAGAATTAGACTACAGCAGTCACTTTGTAAATCAACTTTTGAGAAAAAGAGGAGTGAATTTTATATGAACAAGAGAAAGTGAGTTAAACAAAAATAAGTGAGATTTTTGTTGGGAAAAATGATGATAAGGGAACATTGCATTGTTTAAAAGAAAAAATATTATTTGAGAGAAAATCAAAGAGCATTCAAGAATTGTGTTTAGAGCATGGACTCTTTGGACAAAAAAAAATGAAAAAGGCTAAAAACCATTGAGAGCAGAGAGCACTGCTTGCAACTAAGACTTGTAATGATGATCGTTACATAGATGATGAAGATCTGCAACACACACTGACATGAAAAGAACAGACAAGACTTCTCAGAATAGGTCTTCCTTCTCTTTCTCCTACAGTGCCTCAGTGTCTCAGAGTGGACCATGATCTTGATCGCACACCTCCACCCTTGCCCTGCCAACAACCTGACAACAACATCCTGATACAACAACATGCACGATGAGTCCAATATCATCAGCCATGCCATTATGTCCAGTTTCATCTTCACCAAGACCTGAAGAAGATCCAACACATGAGCTGTGTTCTAACTACAAACGATCCCTTCCAGACATGCAGTCACTCGTATCCAAACAGATGCTTAGGAAGTATCCTGTAACTGACGGTGGAGACCATGAGTGGTGTAAGGAAGGCGTGTGGGGAGGCCATAACAACCCTGCTTGTGTTTAGTGAAGTTGTCCCACTTTCCCTGACCACTGAAGAGTTCTGAAGATGTTTGCTGACATGGTGTTCACGGTGACGACAATCACATCACCAGCCACTAAAGCGGAATGTGGCCGACTTAGAACTGGATGGATCACACTTTTGACCGGATGGATCACACCTTTGATGCAAGGACAAGCCATGCACCATGGCTGGGACGGCAATATGACCCTGGCATGTGCAGTAAAGGAGACTTTGGACCAAAGACTTGATGGAGAACTTTTTAACAAGCAAGGTGGAAGGAAGCAAGGGGGTGGAGCGTGATGGGATCATGGCTACTCTGACTCAACTGATGCCAAGGATGATACCGAAGTTGACAGTAACACACACACACCTACACATCTATATGCTCCTATATGTCCTTTTCTTCCTTTTGTTTAGAGTCTTGGCTTAAATCAGCCCCTCTTGCTGATAACTATGTAGGATATGATCTACTTCTCTCTTTAAGACTTAGTATACAAAATATGGCAAGGTTATTTCTTTTCCTTTCAACTCTGATGAAACACACTCACTAAGAGTGACAAATTCCTAACCTCTCCAAAGTTGAATGGCAATTATGTTAACTTCGTTGGCCAATCAGGTGAAGTGGACCAAAGACAAGTCACCATTGGATTTTCTGTTTAAGAGAAAATTCAACTTCAAAAATTAAGTTTGTTGGCATATGGTGCAAAGGACCAAATGGCCTATTTTCTAATTCAGATGGAGGTGTAAAAACTGACCCTGATGTTCACACTTTGGTGAAGCAAGAGGCCAATCAGCTGTATGCATATCAAAGGAAGATGCAAACTGGTGACATGAGTGCTCAACTGGTGGAGGAGGTTAAGAATGTACTTTCTCACACGCGCGCACACACACACACACAATTAATGCAAATTGATGCTCTGCAAGGTCTTCAATGCACATCATACTTTTCTATGGTGATGAGAAATTTGATAAAAGATATTGACATAGGGATAGCTGCTTAGGGAATGTTTATCTCACAAATATTTTGTTCTGGGCATAAGTGCTGCCTTGATGCACATTTGGGTTACTCAGGTACTTTTTTTTTACGTCAATGATTCCATTCCTCATGGGTCTCTATCTAAAAGAGACACAGTGACAAATGGAATAATGTGGGCCTTTTTTGTACAAGCATGATATTTTACATTCGATTGGGAATACACAAACAGTTTGCTAATTTATTACAGTTCTAAATTGGATTTTTTGAAAAGTGTTTTCGGCAAAAATACACTCAGAAAGGACTGTCCAGCTGGTTTTTCATTGTTGTGTTGTCTTGTTTGTCTGTGTGAGAGTGTGAGTGTGAGGCTGAAGCCATCCCTGACCATCACTTTGGAAAAAGGAAACAAATGTATTGCAATACAGAACAAACCCAATGATTAGTTTACTAATAGACGCATTCAAAGAACATATTAGGCTGTTCTGCTCTTCTAGCATCAATAGGCATAAATTAAGTCTGCTAAAATGTAGATAGTTCATTTAGGGTATGCAGAACCTTCATCCAATAATTAGCTATTATGAAAAAGGCCTTGTAAATTAGGACAATCCGAGCTTCAAAAGAACTTGGACCTTTTAAATGTTGCAAATGACATCCTGACATAACGACTATGAGTGCGACACACCGACAGCAGGGTTCTTCAGGGGGACAGTGGACTGTGACTAAAATTTAAATTGACTGAAATTTAAATGTGATTGTTCTTTCAGGGTTGTTCTTGTGTTGTGGAGAGACATAAACTACTATGAACTATTCCAGCCTAACCTTCATTGTTCCACATTAGGAAAGCACATTCTCCTGGAGGAGGAGAAGACATGTCATATATGGCCGAAACGTGACATCTTTTTTGTTGAAAACTGTTTAACAGTACTAACGTGTACTATCATTAACACTGTAACACTTGAAGTCATTCACACACCTGGCAGGGTGTGTCATCATTTTAACTTCAGTTTGTTCAACAGGACACTTCTTCAGGATCCAGAATTTGAATTGTTGAACTTTGTTTGATGTGTCCAGCTTCACAGATTACTGTTTGCAGATGTATAAAAAGATAACCACCATTTGACTTTACAGGGAACTGCCAATGCTTTTGGAAGTTGACACATGGGAAAAACATGTGTCAAAAGGGGGGAGAATATCATTTTGTTGAGTAATCATTGTTAAGAATTGGACATGATATGTTATTTTTTGCTAAAATTGGTTTCTCCAAAACCAAAGTGAGTGAAACAAAGGTAGGTATGAGTTCCAACATTAGAGGTTGACATTTGGTTGGCATTGACACTCCATGGATTGTACAGACTCTGCAGACTTTGGTAAGTAACTGTATCTTGTTTTTTCTTTACTATATTACTGTATTTGGTACTTTGCCTTCCATAGTGCCAATGGTCATGCTAATGAGAGCAAATGGTTCATTGAAACCCAAATTTCCAGCTGTGAGCAAGGAACACTACTACAGTGTGACAATGCAAATTCAGGCAGAGACCAGACGGTGTATTGGTTCAGTGAAACCTTGTGTTGTTTGGAAAAAACTTAAATGCAGAGGGTGGATGTTAAAATTAAAGTTAAAATAAGATATTGGTGGCATAATGGAAGAGTGGTTAGCACTGCTGTCTCACAGCAAGAAGGTTTGAGAACCTTTCTGTGTGGAGTTTCATGTTCTCCTCATGCTTACGCGGGCTTTCTCCTGACGATTAGAAAATTTTAAGGCTCATTTACAATCGACGTCAATGGCCAAAATATGAACAAAGTGTCGTATTCAGTCAGACACTACATGATGGTTGCCTACTGCTCTTAGGTTGCCTACTGTTCTCGAGATTAGTCATGTGTAGAGAACACATCTGACATGTATGATGTAGATGTAAAATGTTGTGTTGCTCATTAATTTCTTTCTATGTTCTTGGTGGGTGTCGAGTGACCTGACATCTGTTGGCCCTGGGGGCCATGGAGAGGACGTGTTGGAGTTCCAGCAGAGGGAAGACTCCACTGTCAGCGTGGTCAAATGAGAGACCTGCACACAGATCGGTCAAGGCAGAAAGACACTACCTAAACAGAATGGAAGAAATGTCCATGACGCACTCAACCTTCTCAACTGCGTGTTTGGAGGAAGTTCACGAGTTCGCACCGCAAGCTCCTGCAACCTAAGAACAAATGCTTCAATCAAGAGGATTGGCTGGCTGACTGACTGACTGATTGAACACAACACGATAGAACAACAGCAAGCCATCAACAGAGGCACAAGGACTTCGACATGATTCGGCAATCTAACATCTCAAATCATACACATCAAGTTCACCACATCGTTGATGTCATACGGAAAACATCTACCACAAAAGTTGAAGACAAAGACTTTATGACACCTGGACATCCATTTGTCTTTTTCCTGTGTCACTTATCTATCCCAGTTGACGTTGGGCAAGAGGATACACTGCTATCCAACCAATTAAGCAAGAAGTGTCAGGATTATATGCACTCTTGCCCCAAGCAGATGAAAAAGGCGATGACGACCGAGAAGATAGCTTTCTCAATCTACCAGACTTGTTCCCAGATCCAGGAGACTAAGAGTCTCCCCTCTGAGTGTAACATGCTGTGCTAAAGTAATGATTTCATGACTGAAAATCGTTTTAGAAGAGGTCATTGAATGATAACCTATTTAGTGCAAACTGGATAAACAGGAGGGAAATGTTGGCACTGTTGTAGATAAGTTATCCAATTTGCTGGTCTAACTGTTTGCCTTTCTAGCTACAAGTTGGTAAGATAGGTATAGCTTTGTTCTCTGTGTATGTATGCATGACTTGCTTTTATTGCAGGATGTGGCACCAGCAGAAGGGGACAGTTGATTGCTCAAGCAGTCAACCACATGCAGAAGAACGCATGTATGATAAAGATAGTGGTTTGTTTGTAAATGGTCTCAACTGGATAGTCAGGACACCCTTCCCCCGTAGCAGTTGAGACCTCCTGTGACCTAGGGCATTCCTAAATAAAAGGCAAGAGAGTGAAGGCTTTTTCAGAGTTGATTTGGAGGTTGTTACTGAGCAGACTTCAATCACTCTCCTTGCAAGTAAAACTATCCCAGTCTCTTTGTCCTCTTTGAGCAGGTTGCTTTACAGATGTTTGGTGATTAAACCTGACAGTTGTGTCACCAATAAAGAGGAGAAAGTGGCCAGGAATGGACATTTTGGATGGCACACGCTTCTGCCGCGTCAAATTCAATGAAAGGGTCCGCTCACTCCCCTTCGCAACCAAAATCTCAACACTTGAAGGGGAAGAATATTTCAAGGTGATGAACGATAGGCAGGTTATGGTGTGCAGGCTCTGTATTCAACCTGGGCACATCCTAAGAGAGTGCCTGGAATTCAGTGCTTCAGCTGTGGTGCACAGGGCCACTACGCCAGGGAGTGCCGTCAATCAAGCGACCCAGCGGGAGATGAGGAGATGCCGGAAGCCAGAATCCAAGCAGAGGCCTCAGAACGTCAAGATCACTGCAGCAGCAAGGATGGAAGACGAGGAACAGAGTCCGTGAGGCTTTGTGAGGACGGCGCAAATGAGACATCAGAGCTGAAGCGCAAAAGGAGCGACGGGAATGAAGAGAGTGTGGAAGAGCTAACAGCAGGACGAGAAGACGAGACAACAGGAGAGGACACGGTCAACGAAAGTAAGAATGACATTGCTGACAAGAGGCATAATCATGGGGAGGAAAGAGGGAGGAGAGTGATTGATGGGTTCAAGGTGATTGAGGGAATTTGGGGAGAGGAAAGGGAGCTGGAAGTGTGTGGGGCAACGAGTAAAACTAGAGAGAGTCTAAAAGACGTATCGAGTGAGGGAGAAAAGGGTAACGGGGAAGAGACGAAGGGAACATTACATAATTCCCAAGTGAGGAGTCGGATAAGGGGCAGGAGGGTTTGACAGTGCAAGAGGAGATCAAGGGGAGAACAGCTGATCGGAAGGAGACAAAGAAACTGATCAGATTAATGTAGAATTAAAAGTGGGGGGTGTCAGACTTTTCTCCTTCTCACATGAAGTCAATGCTGACGCTTTCCTCATTCAATGGGAACGGACTAAGAAATAAAGAGAGACTGCTTTATGCAATGCAAATATGTAAAGAGGACATTGTTTGTCTGCAAGAGACTAACTGGGATGGGGGGGTTATAGATTATATAGAGAAAGAGTGGATTGGGGAAATATTTGTTAATAATGGAGAAAAGAATGCGAGGGGTGTGGCAATATTAGTTAGGAAGGGAGTGGTGGAAGATGTAAAGGAGTGTGGGAAGGATGGGAAGGGGAGGGTTTTAGGGATTGAGTTTCATTATGGAGGCAAAACATATCAGCTATGGAACATCTATGCACCGAACGATGAGAGGGAAAGGAAGGTTTTTTGGGAGTTTGAAGGAGTTCATGGAAGGGAACTGTGTGATGGTCGGGGATTTCAATGTGTGGTGTGGGAGGTCGGATGTGTGCACAGGGATGAGGTTCAGGGATGACAGCTCAAGGGGGGTTCTACTGCAAAATATGAGAGCAAATGGAATGGTGGATGTATGGCGGGAACGAAACCCAGCAGGGAAGGTGTTCACAAGGAAACAAGTGGTGGGGGGGGGGGGTGCTCAAACAAAGCAGATTTGGTTTGGGCAAAAGAAAACATCTTAAACAAGATAGGATCAATCAAATATAAGATGACTGCAATCAGCGATCATGCAATTGTGTGTTTGACTTTATCACAAGGGAGGGAGGGGAGGCGGGGTGTGGTGTTTGAATGGAAGCCTACTGCACGACACTAAATATAAAAATCAAGTGGAGACATGCATTGCAATATGGATGAATGATAGTATGTATGAGGATAATGTTGGGGAATGGTGGGAAAGGGTCAAAAGAGCAATTAAAATATTGAGCATAAAATATGGGAGAGATAAGAGCAGGAGAGAGAAAGAAAGAGAAAGGAGGCTGAGGGATGAGCTGGACAAGGAGAATGAAGAAATAGACAATGGGGGAAGTGATCTAACAAAATACATAGCCCTAAAATATGAATTAGAGGATATAGAGGAGAGGAAGTGTAGAGGGGCGATGGTGAGAAGTAGAGCAAGATATGTGATTGAGGGAGAAAAATGTAGTGGATATTTTCTGGGCTTGGAAAAAACAAACCAGAAAAGGAGCTTCATAGGGGAGATAGAGGATGGGGACGGGGGGATCATCACAGATGGATTTAAGAAAAGAAATAGATAGAAGAGAGATAGATAGAGCAATTAGCGAATTAAAAAGGAATAAAAGTCCAGGTTCGGATGGACTGATAGGAGAATTTTACAGTTTAAAACCATACTAACTCCAGTACTATATAGATTATTTAAGTGGATGGAGGAGACAGGGGAGATGCTAAATAGTATAAGAATGGGGGTTATAAGTTTAGTATATAAAAAGGGTGGGAGGGAAAAAATAGAAAACTATAGACCAATTAGTATGTTGAATAATGATTATAAAATACTGGCAAAAGTAATCACAAACAGGTTAAAGAGATTCATAGGGAAAATTATAGGAAAAACACAATCTTACGGCATACCTGGGAGGGACATCACAGACACAATATGTAGTATTAAGGATGTAATTGATTATATAAAAAAAGGCGGTGGAGGGGTTATCATGAGCATAGATTTAAATAAGGCTTTTGACAGGGTGAATCACGAATATTTATTTACATTACTTAAAAGAATAGGGTTTGGAGATAGGCTGGTAGGCTGGATTAAAAGAATGTATAAAAATGTCGTAAGCGTTATAAAAGTTAACAACGTTCTAACAGGGTCAATAAGATTAGAAAGGTCTGTCAGACAGGGCTGCCCGATGTCGGCCTTATTATACTCTCTATCAGCCGAACCGCTGGCATGGCTATTGCAAGGGAACAATAATATTAGAGGGATAAATATACCAGGAGGACAGAGGAGCTTAGTATATCAATATGCAGATGACACAACTATCACAGTAAAAGATGAGGAGAGTGTAGGAGAAGTACTGGAAAGTATAAAAGCCTATGGTAGGGCATCGGGGGCAAAGGTCAACATTGGGAAGTCGGAGATGATGTATATAGGAGTAAGTGAATCAGGGAAGAATGAGATGGGGTTAAAGGTGAAGAAGGACTATATGAAGATCTTAGGGATAAATGTGGGTATAGAGGGAGTAGAAGGAAGGGATAGAAAGTACGAAGGAATAACAAACAGTATGAAGAATACATTGAAATATTGGAAAAAGAGACGACTAAAATTAAAAGTGGTGGTGGTGAATGCACTGCTAATGAGTAAAATGATCTACGCAATGAGAGCGTTGGATGTGCCTGACAGAGTGGTGAAAGAAGTGGAGGGGTTGGTGAATGACTTTTTGTGGGACGGGAAAGGGGCCAGAATAGCACGGGAGGTTTTAGAGAACGAATACAAGGATGGTGGATTAAAACTAGTAAGTCTAGAATGCAAAAAGAAGGCAATGAGGGTGAAGACAATGGCGAACTATTTAGCTGCTAAGAATGATCACGTGTGGAAGGCTTTTCTGAAGGAAGCAATCAGTCAATGTGGGGGGTGCGGAGAGAGTGGTGTATACATGAAAATGAAAAAAGGAATGTTGAATGGAGTGAGTGAGTTTTACAAAGAGGTGTTGAGTGCATGGGGGGAGTTTGTAAAGAACATAAGCTATGAATGTCAAAATCTAAAACAAATATGGGAACAACCTCTCTTCTTAAATCCAAAAATCACAAGCGACGGAAGAATGATGGACAATATGCTGATCAGGAGGGCAGGTATAAGGAAAGTTAGAGATATAGTGTATGAATATGTACCTGGTTTCATGTCAGCACAGGTGATGGTGGATGAAGTGAAATTGAGGGGGGATGACATTGGGGTGGGAGAGGTGGAAAAAGTGATGGGCAAAATTAAAGATGGGATGCCGAGGGAGTGGAGAATGATGATTGAAAGAGGGCATAAGGTGGGGGATGACTGTGAGCTGGAACTCTATGTGGGAGAAGGGAAAAGTAAGAAAAGACTGGAGAATGTAAAAACTAAGATATTGTATGCATATTTTAAAGGAGAGAATGTTAGAAGGCCGGCATCGGACAAAGTGTGGGAAAAAGCAATAGAAGGAATGGATGTAAAGGAAATATGGGCAAATATGAGAGTGAAATGGAACATCAGTGAATGTGAGCACATGGACTTCATGCTAAGACACAATAGAATATTCAATAATCTAATTATAAGCAAATTTGATAAGAATGTAAGCAAAGAATGTGAAGTATGTGAAAAGAAGGTAGAAACATTTATGCATGAGTTCATAGAATGTGATAGGTTAATAACATATTTTGACAAAATGAAAAAGCTCATAACAACTTGTTGGGGAGGAAGATTTGTAAGGGACATGGACTGGAAAGAACTGTGGTTATTTGGTGTAAATAAAAGGGTGGGAGAATGTAATGCAAATCTGTTAAACTATACACTGAGCCATGCAAGATATGCTGTTAAAGTACGAAGAAATATGATTCACTATGACAAGAGAAATGTGTATGTATGGCAATTTTTTAAAAGTATAATGAAAAAAGACATTTCCATTTTGTATTATTACTTGGAGGAGGGGGAATTCTATCATGCTTTTGTGAAAGAGAATACAATGGTGTATATAAATGAAGAAATGGGACTGAAATTCAGAATTGATGTGTAAAGTATGTTGAATGTATGAAAATAATAATAATAATAATAAAAAAAAAAAGCATTCAGTGCTCTCACCGCAGCAGCCCGGTTTCGATTCCCGGTCAGGGAATTGACATTTGGATAGGTTTTTACTGGACATAGGATTTGTCTTGGGCCTCGGTGGAATGGTTGGGGTCACCTTGAAGCGCTACTTGGGAACAATAAATCACGAACTGGGTTTCTTCACTATTACATGACAAGATACTGGATTAGGTTTGGGGGATTTGTCTGACACTGATGGATAGATCCTGGACTCATTTCCGATACCACATCTCTTTTACAAAATACAAAGGATTCCTTGGAGAATGCGGGTATCGATTCGGTGAGAGCACCAAGTCCTAGACACTAGACAACCAGGGACTGCATCATGGCTGCACTCTGAAAGGCAGAGACTGTGTCGCTTTGACGTACTCCAGCAAAGGAACCAAAATAGTTCTGAGACTGGACCTTCAAATCAAATCAAATCAAATCAAATCAAATCAACTTTATTTATATAGCACTTTTCCTGCAAGGAGATGCAACACAAAGTGCTTTCCAGAATTAAACTAATTTCCATAATTAAAAAGGAAAACAATGAAGCAAAAAGAAAGCCCCTCCCTCCCACCCTCCATACTAGACCCACACACGCACACACACACGCAAGCACACAATCACACACAGTAGGGAGACATGGCATGGTACTGAGGAACAAGGAAACGCCACCTTTGGGGCCGTCCACACTGGGAGGAGCTGCAGGCCGTGCCATCGGAGGACCAGCACCCGGGCCCCCCGACTCCGTTAGACGGGCAGACCCCCACATTAAAGGGAGGAACCCCCAGCCGGCCGTGTCGAAGGGACCCGTTAAGACATTTAAAAACCAGTAAGAGAATCTTAAAATCGATCCTGAAGCAGACGGGGAGCCAATGCAGCGACTTTAAAACTGGTGTAATGAGCTCCCGCCCTCTGGTCCTCGTCAGCACACGTGCGGCTGAGTTCTGTAATAATTGGAGATTTAAAATACTTTTTGGGGGAAGACCAGAGAGCAGGGCATTACAGTAATCTAAACGACAGGATATAAAAGCATGCATTAGCACCTCCGTACTGGCCTGAGAGAGAAACGGGCGGACTCTGGCTATGTTCTTAAGGTGATAAAAACCTATTTTTGTTATATTTTTGATATGTGGGATAAAATTTAGCTCAGAGTCAAAAATCACGCCCAAATTTTTAACAGAGTCGGCTAGTTTAATATCCTGTAATTTTGGTAAAAGTTTCTCTCTCTGGCCTTCAGGACCTATAACTAAAACCTCAGTTTTGTCCTGGTTGAGCTGCAGGAAATTCTCTGCCATCCATGACTTAATGTCTACAATGCAGTTAAAAAGGGCATCAAGTGGCCCCGAGTCATCAGGAGACACGGCTGTGTATCATCAGCATAACTATGGAAGCTGATGCCGTGCCTCCTGATGACGTCCCCAAGGGGACGCATGTACAGATTAAAAAGGAGTGGACCTAAGATTGAGCCTTGAGGAACCCCACATTCAATTTCATGGGTTCCACATGTATCCATACTTACATAAAAACATCGGCCTGTGAGATAAGAACAAAACCAGTTAAGAACAGTACCAGAGAGGCCGACCATGTCAGGGGCGGGACGTGGGAAGGAGGACCCAAAGGCAGAATTGGCAGGCACGACACGAGGTAAGGTTCTACACGCTGGTGAGGGTCGGTACACGGGAAGTCAGTCCAATAAGGCAAAGGTGTCCAAGAGCGGCAGGCAGAAGGAGAGGTCGAAAGGCAGGCGAGGGTCGAGAACCAGCCGAGGCGGTGACAAGGAATGCTAGAACGAGACATGGGAGTACAACGAACTTGCACCAGACAGGAGGGATCAGAGGCAATATATAGCCAGCAGGAAATGAGGTGATGAGGGGCACCTGAGCCCAATCAGGCAGGAGGCGTGGTTTCCAAGGCGAAGGCGGGGTAGGCAATGGCAGGCATGACAGAACCCCCCCCTCAATGGCCGGCTCCTGACGGCCCAGGAACCTCAGGGTGAGCTACATGAAAGTCTTTGATGAGGGAGGGATCCAAAATGAACCGGGAGGGTACCCATTGGCGTTCCTCAGGTCCATACCCCTCCCAGTCGACGAGATACTGCCAACCTCGACCCCGCCGTCGAGCAGCCAGCAGTTTCCTGACTGTGTAAACTGGACCACCCTCCATTATTCGGGCGGGCGGTGGGTGGCTGGCTGGCGGGACCAGGGGGCTGGTTTTCGCAGGCTTGATCTGGCTCACATGAAAGGATGGGTGGGTTCGCATGGACCTAGGTAGTTTCAGACGGACTGAGACAGGATTAATAACTTTGGAAATTGGAAATGGGCCGACGAACCTAGGAGCAAGCTTCTTAGACTCCACTCTCAGGGGAAGGGTCTTGGAGGACAGCCAAACTCTTTGGCCCACCGTATAGGCAGGAGCCGGAATTCTTTTACGGTCCGCCGCCACCTTGTAAATATCAGACTGCCTTTGAAGGTTTGCGCGGGCCCTCTGCCAAACTCTCTTGATGCGGCCCACCAAGGCCAAGGCGGAGGGAACAACGGAATCCTTGCTGAGAGAGGGGAACAAGGAGGGTTGGTGACCAAATACCACATGATGCGGAGACATACCGGTGGATGCACTAGGCAAGGTATTGTGGGCCAATTCCACCCACACGAGTTGTTTAGCCCAAGAGGAGGGGTTTTGAGAGGCAAGGCACCTCAACTTTGTCTCAAGCACCTGGTTGATCCTTTCTGCCTGTCCATTCGACTGGGGGTGAAATCCGGATGAGAGACTGACTGTGGATCCCAGCAAGCCACAAAATTCCTTCCAAAACAAGGAGACAAATTGAGGACCACGATCGGACACTATGTCCTGAGGGAAACCAAAAATGCAAAATATATTGTTCATCAGTGCCTCGGCCGTTTCTTTGGCCGAGGGAATCTTAACAAAAGGAATGAACCTTGACATTTTGGAAAATCTGTCCACAACTGTGAGTACCACTGTCTTCTCCTCTGACGGGGGCAATCCACAAACAAAATCCAACGAGATATGGGTCCAAGGCCGGTGGGGAATAGACAAGGGCTGGAGTTCTCCCACGGGTCCCACAACCAGGACAGGCAGAGACATACTCCGAAACATCCTTTGCCATGTTGGGCCACCAAAAGCGTTGCTGGGTTACAAATATGGTCTTTTTAACCCCAGGGTGACAGGAGGTCTTATTGGTGTGAGCCCAATGAATGACCGGACCCCTCATGGCTTCCACAACAAATAACTTATCTGCAGGGCAGTTTGGGGGCCGAGGCACTTCGAGTCCTGCCTCCCTAACCTTGTCTTCTATTGCCCACTGCAAGGCCGAGACAAAACATGAGTTAGGCAGGATGGTTGCGACTTCCTCAGGTTCCTTTTCTGAAGGAAAAAAAATTCGGGACAAAGCATCCGGCTTGGTGTTCTTGGAACCCGGACGGTATGACAAGGTAAAATTGAAACGGCTGAAGAACAATGACCACCTAGCCTGTCGAGAATTTAATCTCTTGGCGGATTTGAGATATTCCAAATTCTTGTGGTCTGTCCATACCTGGAACGGCAGCGTAGACCCCTCCAGCCAGTGTCTCCATTCTTCCAGAGCCGTCTTGACTGCCAATAACTCGCGATCCCCAATGTCATAATTGCACTCTGCTGAAGACAATTTTTTAGACAGAAAGGCACATGGATGCAGTTTACCGTCTTTTGTACCGATCTGGGACAGGACGGCTCCGACTCCAATATCTGATGCATCTACTTCAACCACGAACAGATCAGGGATCAGGGATGGCAAGCACCGGGGCTGTGGTGAAACTATCCTTAAGCTTCGCAAAAGCTTCCTCACACTCAGAAGTCCAGTCAAATGGTTTGTGCGGAGAGGTGAGGGCATGAAGAGGAGAGGCTACCGAGCTAAAATTTCTGATATATTTACGATAAAAATTAGCAAATCCCAGAAATCTTTGAACATCTTTACGAGACTTTGGAGTGGGCCACTCTGCAACCGCCGAGACTTTTCCCGGGTCCATCCTCACCTCCCCCTCAGACAGAATAAACCCTAAGAACGATACAGAAGACTGGTGAAAGTCACATTTTTCTGCCTTCACAAATAGGTGGTTGTCAAGGAGCCTTTGCAGCACCTTCCTGACATGCTGCACATGGGTAGATTCATCACGAGAAAAAATAAGAATGTCATCGAGATACACAAACACAAAAATATTCAACATGTCCCTCAAAACGTCATTGACAAGGCCCTGAAACACTGCTGGGGCATTAGTCAGTCCAAAGAGCATCACCAAGTACTCATAATGTCCGGTTGGGGTGTTGAAGGCTGTTTTCCATTCGTCCCCCTCTCGTATTCTGACCAGATGATAGGCATTACGCAAATCCAGCTTAGTGAAAATCTTAGCTCCTTCCAGGAGCTCAGTGGCGGTGGCAATGAGGGGCAGGGGATACCGGTTCTTGATGGAGATGTCGTTAAGGCCTTTGTAGTCTATGCATGGCCGAAGGGATTTGTCTTTTTTCTCGACAAAGAAGAAACCCGCCCCAGCAGGAGATGAGGAAGGCCTGATAATCCCTGCAAGTGACTCCTGAATGTATTCCTCCATTGAACGATGTTCGGGAGGGGACAAGGAGAAGAGTCTTCCCCGTGGGGGTGTGGTTCCTGGCAACAGGTCAATCGCACTGTCGTGGACCCGGTGGGGGGGCAGTGACTTGGCCTTGACTTTACTGAATACCGCTGCTAAATCATGGTAACACTCTGGAACAGACGCTAGATTCACCTCCCCTTGAGGTTCCAGCACTGTTTTGGCACTCCCCAAACAGTTGCCCTGACAGCTAGACCCCCAAGAAACGATCTGACCAGAAGCCCAATCGAAGTGGGGGTTATGTTGCTTTAACCAAGGATGCCCTAAGATAACTTCATGATCAGAGCTAGAAAATACATGGAGACTTAGTTTTTCTGTGTGACTGTCTGGAAATGAAATCTTGACGGGATGAGTCCTGTGACTAATCTTGCCCAGAGATTCCGTCCACCGCCTTCACTGTTAGAGGGTGTCGTAGAGGGCACAGGCGAAGCTTTAGTTTCCTGGCGAGAGAAGTGCTAATGAGATTGGCATCAGACCCGGAGTCCACAAATACTGGTACCATGATGGATGTGTGCTGAGAGCAAAATTGGACCAAAGGTTTATAGAGAGCCGGATTGCTGATAATAACATTAAGACTCACCGAGCCATGTCCCAGGTTGCTTGTTTTGCCCATCTTGACCCCACAATTAGCCACTAGATGTCCCCCTTGACCACAATAAAAGCACCTGCCCTCACTTCGGCGGCGGGTCCTTTCCTCTGGAGACAGTCGGGTTAGTCCCAGTTGCATGGGTTCATCAGCAGAGGGCGCAGCAACTGGCACGGCGACAGGGGAGGGCCGGACATTATTGACGTGCCCGAGGTTGCCACCCCAGTGTGTGATGGAATCTCACCCACGCGACCTGCTCTCCTCCTCATGATCATGAAGGCGCTTCTCAATCATGACAGCCAAGGCGATTAGCTCATCAATTGTTCCTGGCAGTTTCAGAGGGAGCATTTGTTTACGGATGTGGGGGGACAGTCCAAGAAAAAACGCGTCTAACAATGCGGGGGCGTTCCAGTCGCTGTTTGCCGCGAGAGCGCGAAATCCGACAGCGTAGTCGGTGACACGCTGACGCCCCTGACGTAGCCGGAGCAGGGAGCGAGCTGCTTCTCTGCCGGACGGCTGGCGTTGGAACACTTGCGCCAGTGCCTTGGAGAATGCTGCGTAGGACTCGCACACCGCGGACCGACGGCTCCATTCCGTGGTGGCCCACGCTCCTGCCCTGCCCGTGAGGTGGGAGATCACAAAAGCCACCCGGGCACGCTGCGACATGAATGCGGAGGCTTGAAGTTCGAAATGGAGTTCACACTTGGTCAAAAAGGGGCGTACGTCGCCCGAGTCGCCAGAGAACCACTCCGGCCGTGACAACTGTGGACACGTGGCGGCCGGCAAGGCGGAAGTCGGGACCGGTGGAGGAAGCGAAGCCGCTGCTGGATCCACTGGAGCCGCGGGTTGAGCAGCGGGCTGAAGAGCCAATAGCAGGGAGTTAAGCTGGGAGCCTAGATTCCCAGCCATGGCGTCTTGTCGCTCCGACAGGGATTGCAACGCCGAGCCTAGAGCGGCAAGCTGTTCCTCTTGCTGGCTCTGGCGCTGTACTTGCGTCCGGAGTGCCTGTCGAACAGACTCCAACTCCGCTGGGTCCATGATGGCAAGTTCGTTCTGTCAGGAGGACCCAAAGGCAGGCACGACACGAGGTAAGGTTCTACACGCTGGTGAGGGTCGGTACACGGGAAGTCAGTCCAATAAGGCAAAGGTGTCCAAGAGCGGCAGGCAGAAGGAGAGGTCGAAAGGCAGGCGAGGGTCGAGAACCAGGCGAGGCGGTGACAAGGAATGCTAGAACGAGACATGGGAGTACAACGAACTTGCACCAGACAGGAGGGATCAGAGGCAACATATAGCCAGCAGGAAATGAGGTGATGAGGGGCACCTGAGCCCAATCAGGCAGGAGGCGTGGTTTCCAAGGCGAAGGCGGGGTAGGCAATGGCAGGCATGACAGACCAGGTATCTAAGTCTATTTAATAAAATGTGATGGTCCACTGTATCAAAAGCAGAGCTTAGATCCAGTAGAACCAAGACTGTGAGCTTTTTGTTATCTAAATTCCACCTGATGTCGTTTAAAATCTTTAAAAGTGCTGTCTCGGTACTGTGGTTCCTCCTAAAGCCAGACTGATGTTTCTCTAAAATGCTATTTTTGTTTAAAAAGTCATTAAGTTTGTAAAAAAACAGTTTTTCTAAAATTTTACTTAAAAACGGCAAGTTGGATACAGGTCGGTAATTATTAAAATTGTTGGGGTCTAAATTGCTCTTCTTCAGAAGGGGCTTCACCACCGCCGTTTTGAAGGCGGTGGGGAAGACACCCGTCTGAAGAGAGCAATTCAAGATGTTTAAAAACTGCTCCTCAAAGAATCCATAAAGTGATTTTAAGAGTGATGTGGGAATTGGATCTAAAAGGCAGGTTGTTAGGCTTACTTGGGAGAAAACTCGACAAAGTGTCCTTGCATCAACCAGGGCAAAACTCTCCAGTCTCTCCTCAGGCAAGGACAACAGTCCCGGTGTGGTAACAGGCAAAACTTTCTGGGGTAACAGGCAGGATCTGATGTCCTTGATTTTAGTTCTGAAGTGGTCTGCAAAGTTTTCACAAAGATCGTCTGTTGGTGTCTTAAAAACTTTATTAAAATTTGTTAAAATATTAAAGATGGAGAAGAGGAACCGGGGATTGTTTTTATGGTTGGAAATGAGTTGTGAGAAATGGGAAATTCGTGCCTTTTTTACTGTATTATTGTAGGTTTTGAGTTGTTGACGTAAAATCTCGTAATGAACAGTCAATTTAGTTTTTCTCCATCTTCTCTCAGTACTCCTGCATTTTCTTTTCAGTTTATTGATTTCATCGTTATTTCTCCACGGGGGTGTAGGTTTCCTTTTTATTGTTTTTGTTACAGGTGGAGCTACTGAGTCCAAAGTTGACTTCAGTTTACTGTTAAAATTATCAACGATAAAATCACAAGGTGCAGGTAAAATTTCAGCAGGAGTGCTCTGTAAAATCTCAATAAAATTTGCAGCCTTCTCTGCCAACATTGCAGCAGCAGGGGAATTACCTCAGATAGTAGAGCGCTTGCTTAGCATGTGAGAGGTAGCAGGATCAATTCCCACATTCTCCAAGGAATCCTTTGTAATTTGTAAAAGAGGTGTGGGATCGGAAATGAGTCCAAGATCTTTCCCTTCGGCATCAGACAAATACCCCAAACCTCTTCCTGGTTGCGTTCTCTAGACCAGTCTCTTGTCCTGTAGTGAAGAAAACCAGTCTGTGATTTATTGTTCCCAAGTATCTCTTCATGGTGACCCCAACCATTCCACCGAGGCCGAAGACAAATCCTATCTCCAGTCAAAACCTATCCAAATGTAAATTTCCTGACCGGGAATCGAACCCGGGCCGCGGCGGTGAGAGCACCGAATCCACGCCACCAGACCACCAGGCACTGCTTTAGGTCTGCACTCAGAAAGGCAGAGACTGTGTCGCTTCTCTTTGTGTTGAGGATGAGGGAGGAGGAATCTTCTGGCATTCTGGACTTGACCACAGTAGGAGGATAAAAGAGGTTGGTTTCCTCCTTGATAGATGAGGACAACTCAATGAAGACAAAATGAAAACAAAATCTTCTGGCCTACTGTAATTCTCCTTGCAGAGATGAAGAAGCCCCGGTCCCGAAATGTCCACCAAGATGGACTGAGGTCTTAAACTACCCACATGGACAAGCCAAATGTCTTCCGGAAAAAAAAGAGTTCATGGTCAGACAAGACAAAGGTTGAGCCGGTCACCCGAAATGGAAACTTTTGATCTGAGTGTCCACGATTCAAGTCCCTGTTCAGGTGACCAGGTCTGAGGTCCACTTGCAAACGCAAACTTTTTGCCCTCAAAATACAAGGGCAAAAGGACAAAAGGCCTTGGTACTTTATGGAAACTACATTTGGAGCCTGGCTTTTAACTGGAACTGGAAAGACTTGTGGCCTTCGAACCCACGCCTCATTAGAGACTGCAACCTGAATGCAGCGCCTTCGACTGCTCGGCCATCCTGACCGTGCAGGTCTCGCTCCTTCTGTTCCCTTAGAAACGAGGTCAACTGTGGAATTAATCAAACATCAGGATGGCCCAACAATTAAAACAGAAAAAGGTCCGATGAGCTCAGTCGGTAGAGCATGAGACGCTTAAGCTCATATTGGGCGATTCAGCAGTTTTATTGATACATCTGAAAGATATCTTTCCTGTTGAAAATTGTTCAACATGCTGAAAACATTTCATTCCAAATACACAAAAACAAATCTTCTGACCAAAGGCCTGGGGGCTCACTTCGTAGGGCATCAGACTCTGAGTATCAAGAGTTCAAGTCCCTTCAGAGATCAAGCACATGTCCTTGTTCCTATTTGTCACCTTGACTTTTTTTGTAAAAGAAGGACTTGAAAGGCCATCTTTCCACCCAGTTTCGAACTGGGGACCGTTGCGTGTTAGGCAAATGTGATAACCATTACACTATGGAAACCTGAAGGAAGGGGCTTTTAAGGGGACTGGTGAAGTCACAAATCAGTTGCCAACCAATGAAACACGACAATGTGTCCAAAGTGGGGGCAGATTGACAATTGTCCAAATGGACAAAGATGTCTCCTTTCTAAGGAAAATTTTTCCAGAAATAATGGGCTTTTCTTCAACAAAGCAAGACATCACAATCGCGGCTTGAAAGAAACACCTTAGCCACCCTTGGGGTCACTTTGATATCTCGATGGACTCAACTTGTGCCCTTGGAGTCAATGGTTTGTAAATAGGCTTGTAACCTCCTCTAACCTTGTCTGGATGGCTGGATGTCTGGCCTTTTGAAGAATGAAGTTAAGGTCCTTTCAGCCAGCCAATAAGCATTTTCAAACTATTTGCCAAGTCCCAAAATAAACAGGGATTGTTCTGAAAACCGGGCTTGAACCAGGGACCTTTAGAACTTCAGTCTAACGTTCTCCTAAGTGAGTATTTCAGCTTCTGAGGTGGTGCTGGGTAAATGTGGGGGCAGGGTGAAGCTGTGTCTGTGCCACGTATGTTGCTGTGTACCTGGTCCAGTGTGTTCTCATCTTGGGTTGGAATGTCCCCATGCTGGTAACGAGTGGGGAATACAGTCCGTTGATGAGGATAAGAGCTACAGAAAATGGGAAGGATTTCACTGGTTGAAGTCTCCAGCTACCATAAAAACAGTCATGGGCCACAAGCCTGTTCTGAATCCCGCTTTGGCCAATCGACACTGCATCGACTCAGCAGCATTCCTTGTTAGTATAGTGGCCAGTATCTCCGCCTGTCACATGGAAGATTGCGCGGTTCGAGTCCCAGACGGGGAGTTCTTATTTTGTATGTCACGTTGAACCTTGAGCAGGGTTGCGGTTGCAACAACCAGTCCGGGAGAACAAGACCTCTATTCATCTTCTTCTCCAAGTGCTCAGCTGTGTTGTACAATCTGACAGCCCTTTGCTGCCAAATCATTCCAGTCGTGGATAATGGACCTGACCAGGAAAATGACAGCTGTGGGATTTCAACCAGTGGCTCCTGAGCGAAAGGAGCCTTAATCTGGTGCTTTAGACCACTCATCCACACAACCCAAAACGGTGCCCTGATCAGGAAAAAACTGCGACCTTGTGAGGTTCGCTGACAACGGAGGACACTGAAATGGAGCCACACAAAGGAGGGTACCTGCACTGTTTACGTGTCCGTTGACCAGGTTGCAGATGGATTGCCTTTGTTCCTTTTGAAAATCCACATTTTAACACCCCATTTATGACAGACTTAAAGACCATCAGGAGGTAGACTGGGATTCGATTGGCAGACTTGGAATTGTTTTTATGTGCAGTGACAGCAGTTCACAGATAGCGCTGAAAGATGACCCGAACCGTTCGACCGAGGACCAAGACAAATCCTATCTCCACTCAAAACCTAACCAAATGTCAGTTCCCTGATCGGGAATCGAACAACGGCCACGGTGGTGAGAGCACCAAGTCCCAGCCACTAGACAACCAGGGACTGCATCATGGCTGCACTCTGAAAGGCAGAGACTGTGTTGCTTTGACGTACTCCAGCAAAGGAACCAAAATAGTTCTGAGACTGGACCTTCCTGCCAACACTGCATCAGGAGGGGAATTAGCTCAAATGGTAGAGCGCTCGCTTAGCATGTGAGAGGTAGCGGGATCAATGCCGGCATTCTCCATAAACTCCTTTGTTTTTTGGATGAAATGTTCCCAAGTAGCGAATAATAATCCGGGCCCCAATCCCGATATCTAGGCCAAACACAGCCATAAGTATCACCCTAAACCCAGTCCTAACTGCATTCTCCCCTCTAGCACCTTGTCTTATCTTGTTGTGGGATCAATGCCCGCAGTCTCCAAGGAGTTCTTTGCCCTCTGTAGAAGAGATGTTGGGATTAGCATCCGACAAATACCCCAAACCAGGGGAATTACCTCAAATAATAAAGTGCTTGCTGAGCATGCGAGAAGTAGCAGAGTCGATACCGCCTTCTCCAAGGACTCCTTTGTATTTTGTAAAAGAGATGTGGGATCGGAAACGAGTCCAGGATCTATCCCTCAGCATCAGACAAATACCCCAAACCTAATCTTGGCCGCGTTCTCTAGATTGGTCTCTTATCATGGAATAGTGAAGAAACCCAGTACGTGATTTATTGTTCTCAAGTAGCGCATCAAGGTGACCCCAACCATTCCACCGAGGCCTTGCAGAGATGAAGAGGCCCCGGTCCCGAAATGTCCACCTCAGAGATGGACTGAGGTCTTAAACTACCCACATGGACAAGCCAAATATCTTCTGGACAAAAAGAGTTCATGGTCAGACACGACAAAGGTTGAGCCGGTCACCCGAACATGAAACTTTTGATCTGAGTGTCCGGGATTCAAGTCCCTGTTCAGGTGACCAGGTCTGAGGTCCACTTGCAAACACCTCCTTTTTGCCCTCAATATACGAGGGCAACAGGACAATCCCTTGGTACTCTATGGAAACTACATGAGGAGCCTGGCTATAACTGGAACTGGAAAGACTTGATGCCCCGCACACAAACCAAGTATCTTCTGATCAGCTGATCCTTGACATCAGCTGTCACAGACATTGGCGTCGTTTGGGGACCTCATCCTGATCCACGGTTATTACTGATTTGTAGAGTAAGTCAATAAGTCATCATACTCTTACTGTTAAAGGAAGACACAGTCCAAACACTCGATTGCTGCAGGGCAAGTAGGTTCCACCAAGACTTGAACTTGGATCACTGGATTCAGAGTCCAGAGTGTTAACCATTACACCATGGAACCCTTTGTTTTGGATGTGACTGGCACCTTATGGCGTATCCAGGGGTCTTGTGCTCTCACGGAAATGGCTGTCCTTTTCCAACAGGAGTTGAGATGAAATGTATTCAAATAGACAAACTGCATTGATCACTCAATCAGAATTTCTCCGTTTGCCAATTTCAGACTGCGTGACAAAGACTCAAGTCCAACTCCATCGACAGGGAAGCGGAGGTCCTTCAGACAAGACGGTATTGCCATTCTTTCCTGGCAGACATAACATGAGCAAAGGGCTTGTCCTTCGAGCCGGACTTGAACCAGCTACCTAAGGATGCCAGCTTGAACCACTTCAGTACTCCGCTCTTCCAACTGAGCTATCGAAGGTCTTGCTGTTTTGAGGCTAGTGAGTACGGCCGAGCGTTCGACGGCGTTTCATTGAGGTTGTGGCTGAGAATGCCACTATTGACAGAATTTGGATTAGATAATCAAGTCTTGTGGTGGAGAGTCTCAGGTGGAGAGTCTCAGGTCGAGAGGTGTGACGTTTCTGATCGAATTCAGAGGTCATCAGTTGGTCCTGAAAACGGTCTTGGCACTTTTTTTCACGATGAAAGGTATGAAAACAGCCCTGTTGCATTGGCCGAGAATCGGACGCGGGTCTACCACGTGGATCGATCCTGGACTCATTTCCGATCGTAACATCGCTTTTACAAAAGGCAAAGAACTCCTGGAAGACTGCGGGCATTGATCCCACAGCAAGACAAGACAAGGTGATACCTATGGCTGTATTTGGCCTAGATATCGGGATTGGGGCCCGGATTAGTGTTTGGTACTTGGGAACATTTAATCACAAAAAACAAAAGAGATTTTGGAGAATGCGGGCATTGATCCCGCTCCCTCTCACATGCGTAGCGAGCGCTCTACCATTTGAGCTAATTCCCCTGCTGTTGCAGCATTGGCGGAGAAGGTCCAGTCTTATAACTATTTTGGTTCCTTTGCTGGACTACGTCAAAGCGACACAGACTCTGCCTTTCTGAGTGCAAACCTAAAGCAGTCCCTGGTGGTCTAGTGGCTAGGATTCGGTGCTTTCACCGCTGCGGTCTGGGTTCGATTCCCGGTCAGGGAATTGAACTAGGTTTTGACTGGAGATAGAGTCGCCAGATCGTCAACCTCCCACCTGGAGGCAAACTCGTCGCCCACAGTACCGAGGCCTTGTCAGCGAAGACACATGGCACAGACACAGTTTCACCCTTCCCCCACTTTAGGCCCCGACTGAAAAAGCAGAACCTTCCATCGCAGCTAAAATAGCCCACTTGGGAGAGCGTTGGACAGGAGTTCTAAAGGTCCTCACAATAAACCTCACTCCTCCTGATGGTCGTTACGTCTTTCAATAATGGGGTGTTAAAATGTGGATTGTCAAAATGAACAAAGACAATCCATCTGCAAACTTGTCAACGGACACGTAAACAGTGCAGGTACCCTGCTTTGTGCGGCTCCTTTTCAGTGTCCTCCATTGTCAGCGAACCTCACAAGGTCACAGTTTTTTCCTGATCAGGGCACCGTTTTACGTTGTGTGGATAAGTGGTCTAAAGCACCAGATGAAGGCTCCTTTTGCTCCTGGGGCACTGGTTGAAATCCCACAGCTGGCATTTTCCTGGTCAGGTCCATTATCCACGACTGGAATGATTTGGCAGCAAAGGACTGTCAGATTGTACAACACACCCGAGCACCTCATGAGCAGAGTTGTCCTTTTCCGGGCAAGAACCAAAAACTCTGACTCGAAGGTGCTGATTGCTGCTCCCAGTTGCTTCTAATTCGTCTGCGAGCAAAAATTGAATTTTAGAGTCTGGTTAATTGAAAAAATTTGCTAGCTAGCCAGGAGTTGAAACTTGAATCTTCTGAGATGAGTTATCATTTGCCCCACTATTCGTACAACAAAAGGACCTGTCATTTAATGCACAGGGTTGGTGCGGACACAACAATGAGTACGAACCACGATATGATTACAGCTGTCTAACCCGTAGACAACACGTCATCCACTGTGCGACTAGCCATTCAACAAAATAACCTGGAGTTTAAGGTTGGGTTCTAACGAGGCTACCACAGTTTCTGCATTACTAAACACTAATTCAGATGTTGGGACTCATTTTCAGTCAACAAGACCATGTCAACAAAGGCCCTGCAGGAGATGAGGTGACCGAGAGGTTAAGGTGCTGGACTGCTAATCCATTGTGTTCTGCGTGCATGGGTTTGAATCCCATCCTCATGGGACTATACCAATGCAGTAGCTTTGACACCACCTGTGTTTTTAGGAAACATCATTAGGATGCAATTAATCAAAGTATCAGGTACGATGTTGGAGATGGAGAATGCTTGTTTAGCAGGAAAAAAATATACCATTTGGAGAATGCAGGCATCGATTCCACTTCATCAATGAAATGTTTTCCGCATGTTGCACAATTTTCCACAGGAAAGAAATCTTGACGATGTATCACCGAAAGTGCTGCACCGCCCAATGTGTGGCCGAAACTAGTTAAGTAAACCTTTTGGACCTCGATGACCCATCAAGAAGTCAACCTTTGTTGGTTCAGAACAGGCACAGAACATCCCTGCCTCCCTCTGAATCTTGCAGGTCACTGGGAAGATATTCGGCTCGAAGGACCATTTGGTCCCGAACATGAAACTTTTGATCTGAGTGTCCGGGATTCAAGTCCCTGTTCAGGTGACCAGGTCTGAGGTCCACTTGCAAACGCCTCCTTTTGCCCTCAAAATACAAGGACAACAGGACAACACCTTGGTACTTTATGGAAAATTCATGAGGAGCCGGGCTTTTAACTGGAACTGGAAAGACTTGCAGCCCCGTACTGTCTGAAGTGGGATTTGAACCCACGCCTCATTAGAGACTGCAACCTGAATGCAGTGCCTTCGACCGCTCGGCCATCCTTCTGTTACCTGAGAAAATAGGTCAGCTGTGGAATTGATCAAACATCAGGATGGCCACGTCAATAAAAACAGAACAAAAAATGATATCGAGAGCAGCAAAAGGCCCGATTAGCTCAGTGGGTAGAGCTTGAGACTCTTAATCTCATGGTCGTTGGTTCGAGCCCCATGTTGGGCGATTTAGCAGTTTTATTGATACATCTGAAGATATCTTTCCTGTTGAAAATTGTTCAACATGCAGAAAACATTTCATTCCAAATACATCTTTGTAGTCTTTTGACCAAAGGCCTGGGGGCTCACTTCGTAGGGCATCAGACTTTAAATCTGAGTGTTCAAGTCCCCTCAGAGATCAAGCACATGTCCTTGTTCTTATTTGTCACCTTGACTTTTTTTTGTAAAAGAAGGACTTGAAAGGCCATGTTTCCACCCAGTTTCGAAGGGGACCTTTTGCGTGTTAGGCAAACGTGATAACCACTACACTATGGAAACCCAAAAGAAGGGGCTTTTAAGGGGACTGGTGAAGTCACAAAGTAGTTGCCAAACAATGAAACACGACAATGTGTCCAAAGTGGGGCAGATTGACAATTGTCCAAATGGACAAAGATGTCTCCTTTGTAGGGAAAATTGTTCCAGAAATAATGGGCTTTTCTTCAACAAAACAAGACATCACAATCGCGGCTTGAAAGAAACACCTTAGCCACCCTCGGGGTCACTTTGATATCTCGGTGGACTCAACTTGTGCCTTTGGAGTCAATGGTGTGTAAATGGGCTTGTAACCTCCTCTAACCTTGTCTGGATGGCTGGATGTCTGGCCTTTTGAAGAATGAAGTTAAGGTCCTTTCAGCCAGCCAATAAGCCTTTTCAAACTATTTGCCAAGTCACAACATAAACAGGGATTGTTCTGAAAACCGGGCTTGAACCAGGGACCTTTAGAACTTCAGTCTAACGTTCTCCAAAGTGAGTATTTCAGCTTCTGAGGTGGTGCTCTGCTTTTTCAGTCGTGGGTAAAAGTGGGGGCAGGGTGAAGCTGTGTCTGTGCCACGTATGTTGCTGTGTACCTGGTCCAGTGTGTGTTCTCATCTTGAGTTGGAATGTCCCCATGCTGGTAACGGGTGGGGAATACAGTCCGTTGATGAGGATAAGAGCTACAGAAAATGGGAAGGATTTCACTGGTTGAAGTCTCCAGCTACCATAAAAACGGTCATGGGCCACAAGCCTGTTCTGAATCCCGCTTTGGCCAATCGACACTACATCGACTCAGCAGCAGTCCTTGTTAGTATAGTGGCCAGTATCTCCGCCTGTCACATGGAAGATTGCGCGGTTTGATTCCCAGACGGGGAGTTCCTGTTTTGTATGTCACGTTGAACCTTGAGCAGGGTTGCGGTTGCAACAACCAGTCCGGGAGAACAAGACCTCTATTCATCTTCTTCTCCAAGTGCTCAGCTGTGTTGTACAATCTGACAGTCCTTTGCTACCAAATCATTCCAGTCGTGGATAATGGACCTGACCAGGAAAATGACAGCTGTGGGATTTCAACCAGTGGCTCCTGAGCGAAAGGAGCCTTAATCTGGTTCTTTAGACCACTCATCAGGAAAAAACTGTGACCTTGTGAGGTTCGCTGACAACGGAGGACACTTAAATGGAGCCACACAAAGGAGGGTACCTGCACTGTTTACGTGTCCGTTGACCAGGTTGCAGATGGATTGTCTTTGTTCCTTTTGAAAATTCACATTTAAACACCCCATTTATGAAAGACGTAAAGACCATCAGGAGGTACACCGGGATTCGATTGGCGGACTTGGAATTGTTTTTATGTGCAGTGACAGCAGTTCACAGATAGCGCTGAAAGATGACCCGAACGGTTCGACCGAGGACTAAGACAAATCCTATCTCCACTCAAAACCTAACCAAATGTCAGTTCCCTGACCGGGAATCGAACAACAGCTGCGGTGGTGAGAGCACCAAGTCCCAGCCACTAGACCACCAGGGACTGCATCATGGCTGCACTCTGATAGGTAGAGACTGTGTCGCTTTGACGTACTCCAGCAAAGGAACCAAAATAGTTATGAGACTGGACCGTCTCTGCCAACACTCCATCAGCAAGGGAATTAGCTCAAATGGTAGAGCGCTCGCTTAGCACGTGAGAGGTAGCGGGATCAATGCCGGCATTCTCCATAAACTCCTTTGTTTTTTTGATGCAATGTTCCCAAGTAGCGAATACTAATCCGGGCCCCAATCACGATATCTAGGCCAAACACAGCCATCGGTATCACCCTAAACCCAGTCCTAACCTAAACCCAGTCCTAACTGCATTCTCCCCTCTAGCACCTTGTCTTGTCTTGTTGTGGGATCAATGCCCGCAGTCTCCAAGGAGCTCTTTGCCTTTTGTAGAAGAGATGTTGGGATTGGATCTACCCCTTAGCATCCGACAAATACCCCAAACCAGGGGAATTACCTCAAATGGTAAAGTGCTTGCTTAGCATGCGAGAAGTAGCAGAGTCGATACCTGCATTCTCCAAGGAATCCTTTGTATTTTGTAAAAGAGATGTGGGATCGGAAATGAGTCCAGGATCTATCCCTCAGCGTCAGACAAATACACCAAACCTAATCCTGGCCGCGTTCTCTAGATTGGTCTCTTATCATGAAATAGTGAAGAAACCCAGTACGTGATTTATTGTTCTCAAGTAGCGCATCAAGGTGACTCCAACAATTCCACCGAGGGCTTGCAGAGATGAAGAGGCCCCAGTCCCGAAATGTCCACCCCCAAGATGGACTGAGGTCTTAAACTACCCGCATGGACAATCCAAATATCTTCTGGACAAAAAAAGTTTGTGGTCAGACAAGACAAAGGTTGAGCCGGTCACCTGAACATGAAACGTTTGATCTGAGTGTCCGGGATTCAAGTCCCTGTTCAGGTGACCAGGTCTGAGGTCCACTTGCAAACGCCTCCTTTTTGCCCTCAAAATACGAGGGCAACAGGACAATCCCTTGGTACTTTATGGAAACTACATGAGGAGCCTGGCTTTTAACTGGAACTGGAAAGACTTGTGGCCCCGCACACAAACCAAGTATCTTCTGATCAGCTGATCCTTAACATCAGCTGTCACAGACATTGGCGTCGTTTGGGGACCTCATCCTGATCCACGGTTACCACTGATTTGTAGAGTAAGTGTCAGGTTCAAACTCCTGTGACACTTGTAAAAACACTTAAATACAGAAATACAGAAGAGACAGACAACAATATTCAAAGTTGCTCGCAGCGAGGAGAGTGAAACCACATACCCAGTGACATGCCGCTTCACTCTGAATATGCAGTTCACACTCCTCTCCTTTTATTATCTTTCGGGGGTCCCTACTACATGGTCGTGCAACTCTAAGGGGGGTGGGGGGGGTGGAGAAGGCAGTTGCACGAGCTGTATTTGTTTGTCTATGTGTGTGTGTATGTGAGAGCAATTACTTTTAATGTTTTATGAGTTCTTATCTTAACACATTCTTGTAGGATTAACAGGAGCATCTGCAGAGTCGCTGTTGGTGCATCCAAGCATAATACCTGTATCTACATTTTATTCTAACACTCGCCCGATATGCGCTCCGCAGCGCCTTGTCATTCCAGCCGCTCTCTGTCGCTATCCATTCGACTCGACAACCGGCTGCGGGAGCGCAGCACACAGCAGAGGGCGGAGCCTCTCCGACCCACACGTTGGCTCCAAATCCCTCCTCCTGGGGCTCTTCCGGCACCACTCCTCCCTCCCTGCTCCAGCAGTGGAGCGCCGTCTGATGACGTCGGGAGTGTTGTCCCCATGCAACTGGGAGCCAGTCGCCTTTCGTCAGCGGAGAGGAGTCACCGTCCACGCCTGTGGCTGTGCCTGTACTGTGGGAGTCCTACACACAATTTCCCGCTGTCCAGTTCGCCCAGCACGCCAACGCTCTTCCTCCACCAGGGATATTCCCCAGCTGCTGGCACTGCCCGCTCCAACCACACCGGCTGCGTCATCCGCTTTGGTGGGCCGACTTCAGGTGGAAGCTACGATATCCTGGGCGGGGGAAGCTTCTCCTACCACAGCATTAATTGACTCTGGGGCGGACGAGAACTTCATTGATAGCGGACTGGTCAGTTCTCTCAATATTCCTACTGTTGAGCTTGTCCCCACAAGAATGTCCGCTCGCTAGATGAACATCACCTGGCATGCATTACGCATCAGACGCGCACCATATCCTTGGTGCTGTCGGGTAACCACCACAAGGTCACAAATTTTTTTCTTATGCCCTCTCCCTCAGCTCTGTTAGTACTCGGCCTCCCCTGGCATCCCGTGTGTGTGTTGTGATTGTGATGTTTTGTCATTCAGCGCCACTTTGCAGAGGCACATCCACTCGACAATTTAATTTGTTCTCCGACAGTGTTTCCCAATGTGGCAATGGTGGTTCAGTGGTAGAATTCTCGCTTGCCAAGCGGGAGGCCGGGGTCCGATTCCCGGCCAATGCAGTATATCTTAGCTTGTACCTTTCTTTAGAGCTCATGTTGAAAAAGTACAAAGGCTCTTTTCCTGCGAAAGGGCAGTATTCAGAATGACACCTGAAACGTAACAGACCGGACCACCCGCGAGTTAAGGTGGACAGCACTTAGTGAAACCTGACTGCAGTCATGCTGTTGTAGTCTCTGTCGCGCAATTGCTCAGCACGTTTGGCTGTTAACTGAGAGGTTGGTGGTTCGAGCCCACCCAGGGACTCTCAATTCACACATTTGTTGGACTTTGGACTCCCTCCCTTGTATGAACATTTTTCCCCATTGGCGAACTGTTGGCTGGCACTGTGGCTAAGCTGGTCAAAGTGCCTGTCTAGTAAACAGGAGATCCTGGGTTCAAATCCCAGCAGTGCCTGGGTGCTTGGTCAGTGAAACTTTGGCAGCTGATTTGTGAACCATGTACTTCTTTTTGTCACTTGCCCTTCAAGAACGAATTGACGTTGCATCCACAGCTGACATGATTGTTTTGGATCCCATTACACCAGAAGGTGCTTGAATCCAAAGAGTATGACATTGTGATGTGTTGTCATTCAGCGCCACTTTGCAGAGGCTCATCCACTTGACGGTTGAAATTTTTTTCGCTTACAGTGTGTCCCCACGTGGCATTGGTGGTTCAGTGGTAGAATTCTCACTTGCAGGCGGGGGCCGCGCGCGTGTTGTTGACACAAGCAGGATGCGACACAGACGTCAGACAAGCAAAGAGACTCGCCTGCCACGCGGGCATGATTACCATTACCATCTATCAGATAGATAGATAGACTCCCTTTATTGTCATTGCACAAAAACACAGTAGTGAAATTGCCAACGAAATGTCGTTGCCTGGCTCCCATATAATAACAGACACAAAAGAAGATAAGTAATAATAAATGATAATAATAATAATGTGGGGAATAAATAGATAGAATAGACACCAAATATGAACAACATAATGTAAAGTGCAGCGTGAACAGTAAATTGCCCAAATAATTTAAATAATTTAAATAAATAATAATAATGTAAGTAAAGGTAGAGGGGCTTATTTGGCATTCAGCAGTCTGATGGCCGGGGAAGTAGCTGTCTCTGAACCTTGTCGTCCTACAGCGGATGCTGCAGAGCCTTCTCCCCAATGCCAGGCGAGAGAACAGTCCATGCTGGGGGTGTGTGGGGTCAGAGCAGATCCGATGGGCTCCAGATACACACCGGCTGTTTGCTATGTCCTTAATGGGGGGGAGCTGGGTCCCGATGATCTTCTCCGCTGTCCTCACCACTCTCTGCAGTAACGTCCAGTCCGAGGCCTTGCAGCTCCCAGACCAGACGGAGATGCAGTTGGTCAGCAGGCTCTCGATGGTCCCTCTGTAGAAGGTGGTAAGGATAGGAGGGGAGAGGGAGGCTCTTCTCATCCGCCGCAGGAAGTGCAGTCACTGCTGTGCCTTCTTCGCCAGAGCGGAGGTGTGGAGTGACCAGCCGAGGTTGTCCGTGATATGCACCCCCAAGTACTTGGTTGTGTTCACAACTTCTACGGCTGTGTCGTTGATGCAGAGTGGAGTGTGGCTGGGTCTGGATCTCCTGAAGTCGACGATGATCTCCTTTGTTTTGTCAACATTCAGGATCAGGTTGTTTGCCTTGCACCAATCCACAAGGTGTCGCACTTCCTCCCTGTAAGCCAGTTCGTTGTTGTCCTGAATGAGGCCCACAACTGTTGTGTCGTCCGCGTACTTCAGGATACGGTTGCTGCTGTACTTGGGGCGACAGTCATGGGCCATTAGGGTAAACAACTGGGGGCTCAGAACACATCCCTGGGGTGAGCCGGTGTTCAGGGAGATGACACTGGATGTGTTGTTGCCCACTCTGACATACTGGGTTCTATCTGTGAGGAAGTTAAGGTTAAGGGTTAGGGTTTGGGCTAGGGTTTTGGCACTTATGGAACACATTTAGTGTGATGTGCTTTATGGCACATGTGTGCCACGTCCAAAAAAGCACTCCACTCGCTCAGAAAAGAAGGGTTAGGGTTAGGGTTAGGGTTAGGATTAGGGTAGGGTTGGGGTTAGGGTTAGGGTTAGGGTTAGGGTTAGGGTTAGGATTAGGGTTAGGTTAAGGGTTAGGTTAAAGGTTAGGGTTAGGGTTTTGCCACTTATGGAACACATTTATTGTGATGTGCTTTATTGCTTGGCACACACAACCATTGTTCGAAAATGCACTTTATTCACTCTCAAACACATTGTGAGCAAAAGATGATACGGGGGTCATTGTGAGCCAGCGGAAGGTGCAACAGTTTCATGGGGCTGAGAAGCACTGCTGTGGAGTTAGAGCAAAAACGAGAAAAAGTGTTTCACTCGCTGTGATAATGTATTTTCAAGCATCTATAGGCTTTGTGGTAAAAATCTTCTCCATATAGGCAAATGTGTGCCACGTCCAAAAAAGCACTCCACTCGCTCAGAGAAGAAGGGTTAGGGTTAGGGTAGGGTAGGGTTAGGGTTAGGGTCAGGGCTAGGGCTAGGGTTAGGGTTAGGGTTAGGGTTAGGGTTAGGGTTAAGGTTAGGGTTAGGGTTAGGGTTAGGTTAGGGTTAGGGTTTTGGCACTTATGGAAAACATTTAGTGTGATGTACTTTTTGGCACATGTGTGCCACATCCAAAAAAGCACTCCACTCGCTCAGAGAAGAAGGGCTAGGGCTAGGGCTAGGGCTAGGGCTAGGGCTAGGGCGAGGGCTAGGGCTAGGGCTAGGGCTAGGGCGAGGGCGAGGGCGAGGGCTAGGGCTAGGGCTAGGGCTAGGGCTAGGGCTAGGGCTAGGGCTAGGGCTAGGGCGATGGCTAGGGCTAGGGCTAGGGCTAGGTTTCGGGTAAGGGTTAGGTTAAGGGTTAGGGTTAGGGTTTTGGCACTTATGGAAAACATTTAGTGTGATGTACTTTTTGGCACATGTGTGCCACGTCCAAAAAAGCACTCCACTCGCTCAGAGAAGAAGGGTTGGGGTTAGGGTTAGGGTTAGGATTATGGTTAGGGTAGGGTTAGGGCTAGGGTTAGGGTTAGGGCTCTAAGCAAGTGGAGTGCTTTTTTGGACGTGGCACACATGTGCTTATATGGAGAAGATTTTTACCACAAAGTCTATAGGTTGCTTGAAATACATTATCACAGCAAGTGAAACACTATTTCTCATTTTTGCTCTAACTCCACAGCAGTGCTTCTCACCCCCATGAAACTGTTACAGAAAGAACGGGATGCGAAGCTGCGTCAGGCACACTTGGAATGAGCCTCCTGGCACCTTCCGCTGGCTCACAATGACCTGCCGTATCATCCTTTGCTCACAATGTGTTTGAGCGTGAATAAAGTGCAATTTCGAACAATGGTTGTGTGTGCCAAGCAATTAGGCACATCACACTAAATGTGTTCCATAAGTGCCAAAACCCTAACCCTAACCCTCACCCTAACCCTAACCCTAACCCTAACCCTAACCCTAACCCTAACCCTAACCCTTAACCTAACCCTTCTTCTCTGAGTGAGTGGAGTGCTTTTTTGGACGTGGCACACATGTGCCATATATGGAGAAATGTTTTTACCACAAAGCCTATAGGGTGCTTGAAATACATTATTACAGCGAGAGAAACACATTTTCTCATTTTAGCTGTAACTCCACAGCAGTGCTTCTCAGCCACACGAAACTGTTGCAGATAGAACGGGATGAGAAGCTGCGTCAGGCACACTTGGAATGAGCCTCCGCTGGCTCACAATGACATGACGTATCATGCTTTGCTCACAATGCGTTTGAGAGCGAATAAAGTGCATTTTTGAACAATGGTTGTGTGTGCCAAGCAATAAAGCACATCGCACTAAATGTGTTCCATAAGTGCCAAAACGCGCTTCAGAGGCCTTCTCTGAGCAAGTGGAGTGCTTTTTTGGACGTGAAACACATGTGCCATATATGGAGAATTTTTTTTACCACAAAGCCTATAGGGTGCTTGAAATACATTATCACAGCGAGAGAAACACATTTTATCATTATGGACTGGCTCAGTAGTCAGCCCATAGACTGCTACTTGCTTCCGTAATATCTTAATCTTCCCATTTTTGCGCGCGTAATGCGGCCAAAACCGCAAGAAGGACCCCCACACATGTTACACCGCCGGAAACGTGGCGCTCGGGACTACAGCGGTATTTAGTTATTGGAACGTTTTGTCTAACCATGGCGACGCTATTAACCAAAACGTTCAAACATGGGCCACGAGATGAGGTCCACTTTGTGCTATTTTTAGAACAGCTCATGCCAGAGAAAAGAATGAGAATTTACAGACTTTTCACAGCCTTGTAGCTCAGCCATAGGCCACGTAGAAACGTGATTGATGGCTCGTTTTTTTGATAAACTTCTGAACTCTCTCTGTGGCTAAATGCTAATTGCTAGCATGTTAGCATTTAAGCTAATTTACTCATGTCTAAAGGCAAATACACACATGGCATGATGTGGGGAGGTTATAGGACAACCTTGGTACTTTGTAACTTGAGGCCCTCTTGCTAGGTGCTAGCATGATGACTGTTAGCATGTTAGCATTTTACCTAATTTACTCATGTCTAAAGGCAAATACACACATGGCATGATGTGGGGAGGTTATAGGACAACCTTGGTACTTTGTAACTTGAGGCCCTCTTGCTAGGTGCTAGCATGATGACTGTTAGCATGTTAGCATTTTACCTAATTTACTCATGTCTAAAGGAAAATACACACATGGCATGATGTGGGGACACTGTAGGACTGCCCCAAACTTTTCAGGACCTGAGGCTGTTTTGCTACGTGTTAGCACGGTAGCCGTTATCATGTTAGCATTTTAGCTAATTTACTCAAGTTTAAAGGCAAATAAACACTTGGCATGATGTGGGGACACTATGGGACTACATCAACCTTTTCCGTACATGAAGCTTTCTTGCTAGGTGCTACCGCGGTAGCCGTTGGCACACCGGGCCCGAGGTTCACAGCACAGGTGGCCAGTCCATCAAAATTTCCGCGGGAATTTTCTAGTTTTAGCTTTGACTTGCTTTGTGCTTCTCAGCCACACGAAACTGTTGCAGATAGATCGGGATGAGAAGCTGCGTCAGGCACACTTGGAATGAGCCTCCTGGCACCTTCCGCTGGTTCACATTTACGCGCCGTATCATCCTTTGCTCACAATGTATTTGAGAGCGAATAAAGTGCTTTTTTGAACAATGGTTGTGTGAGCCAAGCAATAAAGCACATCACACTAAATGTGTTCCATAAGTGCCGAAACGCTTTTCTCTGAGCGAGTGGAGTGCTTTTTTGGACGTGGCACACATGTGCCATATATGGAGAAAAATTTTACCACAAAGCCTATAGGTTGCTTGAAATACATTATCACAGCGAGAGAAACACATTTTCTCATTTTAGCTGTAACTCCACAGCAGTGCTTCTCAGCCACACGAAACTGTTGCAGATAGAACGGGGTGAGAAGCTGCGTCAGGCACACTTGGAATGAGCCTCTGGCACCTTCCGCTGGTTCACAATAACGCGCCGTATCATGCTTCGCTCACAATGTATTTGAGAGCGAATAAAGTGCTTTTTTGAACAACGGTTGTGTTAGCCAAGCAATAAAGCACATCACACTAAATGTGTTCCATAAGTGCCAAAACGCTTTTCTCTGAGCGAGTGGAGTGCTTTTTTGGACGTGGCACACATGTGCCATATATGGAGAAAAGTTTTACCACAAAGCCTATAGGTTGCTTGAAATACATTATCACAGCGAGAGAAACACATTTTCTCATTTTCGCTCTAACTCCACAGCAGTGCTCTTCAGCAACATGAATCTGTTGCACATAAAATGGGAAACACTTGGAATGAGCTTCCTGGCACCTTCCGCTGGCTCACAATGACCCCCCCGTATCATCCTTTGCTCACAATGTGTTTGAGAGCGAATAAAGTGCATTTTCGAACAATGGTTGTGTGTGCCAAGCAATAAAGCACATCACACTAAATGTGTTCCATAAGTGCCAAAACGCTCTTCTCTGAGCGAGTAGAGTGCTTTTTTGGATGTGCCATATATGGAGAAGATTTTTACCACAAGATTAAGATTAAGATTAAGATATGCCTTTATTCGTCCCTCAGTAGGGAAATTTGTATTGCACAGCAGCAAGAGTACAGAATCAGTTAAGCAGTACAAAATACACAATATAGAAAAATAAACAATATAACGACTCAAGTATTAACAAAAATCAACAGTTTTTCCCAGAGTTATATACAATACAGTATGTAGATAATATGAGACGAGATGATATATATGACCAGTCTATACACTGAGATCTTGCTAGTGAGTTAATATGAGGCATTATAGAAATACTTCACATAGAACTTAATATATTGCATTTAGAGCCTTAATATTGCACATGGAGGTTGATCAGATATTGCACAGTGAATGGGGTCTGGAGTAACTATACTGAATGTAAAAAGCAAAGTATTACACAGATGTACATAGCAGTGTAGAAGTCTATTGGGAGCAGTGCTGGTTGTACAGCCTGACAGCTGCAGGAAGAAAAGACCTGCGATATCGCTCCTTCACAACTTGGGGTGAAGCAGTCTATCGCTGAAGGAGCTTTCAAGTGCTGTCAAGGTGTCCTGCAGGGGGTGGGAGTTGTTCTCCAACATGGATGATAGCTTAGCCAACATCCTCCTCTCTCCCACCACCTCCACTGGGTCAAGGGGGCAACCCAGTGCAGAGCTGGCCTTCCTGATGATCTTATCCAGTCTCTTCCTATCCGCAGCCGAAATGCTGCTGCCCCAGCAGACCACTCCCTGGAAAATGGCTGAAGCCACAACAGAGTCATAGAACGTCTTGAGGAGTGCCCCTTGCACTCCAAAAGACCTCAGTCTCCTGAGCAGATAGAGTCTGCTCATGCCCTTCCTGTAAAGTGCTTCTGTGTGATGAGTCCAGTCCAGTCTATTGTTGAGATGAACACCCAGGTACTTGTAAGATGTCACCATCTCAATGTCCATTCCCTGAATGTTCACTGGTGTTGGAGGAGAGTGGATGCGCCTGCGGAAATCCACCACCAGCTCTCTGGTTTTCCCCGTGTTGATCTGGAGGCAGTTCCGCTGGCACCAGTCCACAAAGTCCTGTGTCAGTCCTCTGTTCTCACCGTGCTCCCAGGTTTCTCCAGGTGAGAGAGCGCTCTGTGCTGGAGGAAGATGACAGCGTCGTCCACCCCAGTGCCAGGTTGATAGGCGAACTGGAGCGGGTCCATCGAAGGACCCACCAGGGGGCGGAGATGGTCAAGGATCAGCCGCTCCAAGGTCTTCATCAGGTGTGATGTAAGTGCCACCGGCCTGTAGCTGCTGAGGTCCTTGGGGTAAGGCGTCTTGGGGACAGGAACCACGCAGGATGTCTTCCACAGCTGTGGCACCCTCCCCAGCTTCAGCCTACAGTTTGCTTGAAATACATTATCAACGCGAGTGAAACACTTTTTCTTATTTTCGCTCTAACTCCACAGCAGTCCTTCTCAGCCACATGAAACTGTTGTAAATAGAACGGGATGCGAAGCTGCGTAAGGAACACTTGGAATGAGCATCCTCGCACCTTCCGCTGGTTCACAGTATGCCAACGCAATGAAGCACATCATTGTGCCCCATAAGTGCCAAAACGCTCTTTGGAGGCCTTCACGGAGCGAGTGGAGTGCTTTTTGTGACGTTGCACACATGCGCTACATGTGGAGAAAAGTTTCACCACACAGCCTGTAGCGTGCTTGAAATGCATTATCAGAGCGAGTGAAACACTTTGCCTCATTTTCGCTCCACAGCAGCGCCACCTGAAACTGCTTGACATATGAGGGGATGCGAAACTGCGTCAGGCACACTTGGAATGAGCCTCCTGGCACCTTCCGCTGGCTCGCGGGGGGCTGCCGAAACGTCCTTTGCCCATAGTTTTTTTTTTGAACGAAAACAGTGCATTTTCGAACATTCATTCATTCATTTTCTACTGCTTTTTCCTCAAGAGGGTTGCGGGGGTGCTGGAGTCTATCCCAGCTGCCTTGGGGCGAGAGGTGGGGTACACCCTGGACTGGTCGCCAGTCAATCACAACACCCTAATTGTGCCCCATAATCGCGAAAACGCTCTGTGCAATTAGTGTTCAGTTAACTCATCTTTTAAATTAACAGATGTGTTGTCCTATGCTGTGTGTTGCATTAAAAAGACGGGACTGAGTCTTTTGGGATGGATAAGACCCCACCCTTCTAGACCCATGTCTCGCCTAACCTAGTTCTCTTATAGCCTAACCGTACCTCGCCCGGATGTGGGATACCAGGGCCTCACCCTGGAGCCAGGCCCGGGGGAGGGGCTCGCAGGCGAGCGCCTGGTGGTCGGGCCTTCACCTGTGGAGCCCGGCCGGGCCCAGCCCGAAGAAGCCACACGGGATCTCCCTCTCGTAGACCCACCACCTATGGAAGCAAGCATAAGGGTCCGGTGCTTTGTGTGTTGGGTGGCAGTCAAGGGCGGGTGCCAGGGCGACCTGGTCTTCGGCGGCCAAATCTAGTTCTTGGGACATGGAATGTCACTTCTCTGGTGGGGAAAGAACCTGAACTTGTGCGAGAGGTTGAGATTCCGACTAGACATAGTCGGACTCACCTCGACCCACAGTTTGGGTTCTGGAACCAAACTCCTCAAGATGGGCTGGACCTTGTTCTTACTCTGGAGTTGCTGCAGAGGAGAGGCGGCGAGCTGGTGTGGGCTTATTAATAGCCCCCCGGCTTGGTGCCTCTTTGTTGGGGTCAGCCCCGGTGAACAAGAGGGTCACCAGGGGGTTGCTGGAGAGCACCCCAGCTGGTGACTCCGTCGTTCTACTGGGAGACTTCTACGCCCATGTGGGCAATGACCTGGAGGGGCGTGATTGGGAGGAACGGCCTCCCTGATCTGAACCCATGCGATGTGATGTTACTGGACTTCTGTGCGAACAACAATTTGTCCATAACTAACACCATGTTCGAACATAGGGATGTCCATAAGTGCACTTGGCGAGGGGCTGAGCTGTCAACTGATCACCACCTGGTGATGAGTTGGATTAGATGGCGGGGGAGGATGCTGGACAGACCTGGAAGACCCAAGAGTAGTGAGGGTGTCCTGGGAAACGTCTGGCAGAGTCTCCCGTTCGTCAAGTCTTCAACTCTCACCTCCGGCAGAGCTTCACCTGCATCCCGAGGGAGGACCGGGATATTGAGTCCGAATGGGTCATATTCCGTGCCTCCATTGCTGAGGCAGCTGATCGGCAGTGCTAGTCGTGGCAGCAGGCCCTGAACCTGATGGTGAAGATGGAGTCTTGTGGGACTGACAGGTACAGGTACCGTCAGGCCAAACAGTTTGCGGCTTCGGCGGTTGTTGAGGCAAAAACTCGGGTGTGGAAGGAATTCGGTGAGGCCATGGAGCACGACTTGTTGGTCGGCCTCGAAGAGGTTCTGGCAAACCATCCAGCGCCTCAGAAAAGGGAAGCAGTGCCCAGTCCACACTGTTTACAGTGGAGACGGGGACCTCGACTGGGGATGTAGTCGGACGGTGGAAGGAATACTTTGAGGCCCTTCTCAAGCCCACTGACATACCTTCCATAGAGGAAGCAGAGTCTGAGGATACATACATGGACAGTGCCATCACCGTGGCTGAGGTATCTGGGGTGGTTAAGCTCCGGGGGTGGACGAGAATTCGCCCAGAATTCCTCAAGGCTCTGGATGTTGAGGGACTGTCTTGGCTGACACGTCTCTTCAACATTGCATGGAAGTCGGGAACAGTACCTTTGGATTGGCAGACCGGAGTGGTGGTCCCCCTTTTCAAGAAGGGTGACCGGAGGGTGTGTTTCAACTACAGGGGGATCACACTCCTCAGCCTCCCTGGGAAAGGGTACGACTTTTGGCCGAACCTCTGATACAAGAGGTCCAATGCGGTTTTCGTCCGGAGTCTGGTTCGCATTGCCTGTAGTAAGTCAAGCCTGTTTCCGGTAAAAGTTGATCTCCGCCAAGGCTGCCCTTTGTCACCGATTCTGTTCACAATTTTCATAAACAGAATTTCTAGGCGCAGCCAAGGTGTTGAGGGAGTCCAGTTCGGGGGCCTTAGAATCTCATCTCTGCTATTTGCAGATGATGTGGTTCTTATGGCCTCTTTGGGCTGTGACCTTCAGCGTTTACTGGGACAGTTTGCAACTGAGTGTGAAGCGTCTGGGATGAGACTCAGTACCTCCAAATCAGAGGCCATGGTTCTCAGTCGGAAAAGGGTGGAGTGCTCCCTCTGGGTTGGGAATGAGGTCCTGCCCCAGGTGGCGGAGTTTAAGTATCTTGGGGTCTTGTTCACTAGTGAGGGAAAGTGGGAGCGTGAGGTCAACAGACGGATCGGTGCAGCCCTGGCAGTAATGCGGTTGCTGTACCGAACCGTCGTGGTGAAAAGAGAGCTGAGCCGGAGGGCAAAGCTCTCAATTTACCGGTCAATCTATGTTGCCACCCTCACCTATGGTCATGAGCGTTGGGTCATGACCGAAAGAGATCGCGGATACAGGCGGCTGAAATGAGTTTCCTCCGTAGGGTAGCTGGACTCACCCTAAGAGATAGGATGAGGAGCTCAGCCATCCAGGAGGGGCTCAGAGTAGAGCCGCCTCTCCTCCGCCAACCAAAAGGAAATGATGCCAACACATGATCAGGCTCTGTTTTATATATTTCCATTCTGTTAACATAACAACCATTATTATTACCCTTCACTATACGTTATACTTTTAATAATTTTTTTTATATATTTTACTTTTAATATATGTTATACTTTTAATATATTTAAATTATTTATACTATTTAATATATATTTAAATAGTTTTATATTTAGACATTGTTTCAATTCTGCCTCCAAATCATTCCACAGTTGTACCCCATTAATTGTAGGGCTAAAACTTTTTAATGTTGTGCTCCTCACGTTGATCATAACCACCAGTACGTTCATGAAACAATTTCTGTAATGGATATGGTAATATATTATGCCTTGCTTTGAATAAAACCTGTACTGTTTGGAATTCTACTATGTCATGAAACTTCAGAATCTTTGATTTTAAAAATGATGTGTTTGTATGTTCCAAAAATCCAACTTTATGGATAATTCAAACTGCTCTTTTTTGTAGTTTTATTAGTGGTTTTAGTGTATTTGTGTATGTACAACCCCATAGCACCGTACAATAGTTTAAATATGGTAATATCAAAGAACAATATAGAATGTACAGGGCTCTGCTGTTTAGAATATACTTTGCTTTTGCCATTATTGAATTACTTCTTGATATTTTTGTTGCTATATATTTAATGTGGGACTTCCAAGTCATTTGATCGTCTATAATAACTCCAAGAAATTTGATTTCATGCACCCTCTCTATATCGATATCCTCAATCTGAATAGTTTCTTGTACATTAGCTTTACACTTCCCAAAAATCATAATTTTACTTTTACTCAGATTTGGTAACAATTTTTTTTTCTTTGAACCACTCATTTATTTTATTACGTTTCTGATTAACAATTTGGAACAGTTGTTGTAAATTATTCCCAGATACAAAAATATTTGTGTCATCTGCAAATAATATACGTAAATCTAAATTTCTGAGACATTTTACAAATATCGTTGATATAAAGATTAAATAATTTTGGACCTAGTACTGAACCTTGAGGTAATCCACATACAATGTCCAGACATCTAGACATGTGATCACCCATTTTCACATATTGTTGCCTGTTTTTTAGGTAACTGTTTACCCACTGTAATGCTACACCTCTGATACCATATCGTTCTAGCTTATTGATTAATATAGCATAATTTATTGTGTCAAAGGCCTTACTCAGGTCAATAAATAGCCCTATAGCATATTTCTTATTATCTATTGCGCTGGTTATTTCTTCTGTAATATCAAAATGAGCATGTGTTGTAGAATGATTGTTCCTAAAGCCATATTGATCATCAGAAAGTATTTGATTTTTCTCAATAAAGCTATCAAGTCTAGAATTGAAAGCCTTCTCTAAAATTTTTGAAAATTGCGATAGCAGTGAGACAGGTCTATAATTAGTAAAGTTATGTTTATCTCCTGCCTTATATATAGGAATCACTTTTGCTACTTTCATATTGTTTGGAAATTGCCAGTTTGTAATGATAAGTTATATATATATGTTAAAGGCTTAGAAATGCCTTCAATTACACTTTTTAAAGTCTTCATATCAATATCATCACAATCTGTTGATGTTTTATTTTTACAATCTTTAACAATATCCATTATGTCCTTTTCATCAAGAGGTGTAAGAAACATAGTCATTGGATTTATATCTATTAACTTACAGTCATGATTCTTTACCTTTGAGTTTTTTGCGGCAAGGTTCAGAGCAACAAAATTATTAAAACAATTAACCACCTCTTCCATATTATCTATAATTTTATTATCTTCCTTAAAATATTGTGGATAGTTACACTTTCCACTTCCACGGTGTGCTGAAACTGGAGCTTCTCAATCAGTACATTTCGAACTTTTTCCTCTGTATCGGCCCAAGCCTCCCCCGGCGTTTCCGTCACTCCCTCAAAGACCAGGTTATTTCTGCGGCTCTGCCCCTCCAGGTATTCCGTTTTGTCAGTAATAGTAAGCAGGCTATCGCATACTTTGTATACATCCACTTGTAATGTGTTGCTTCGCTCAGTCATTTTTGTTGTATCTTCCTTGAGTTTATCAACATCACTTTGCGTAAACTGCAGGCTTGTTTTCAGCTCCTGAATATCCCGTGTTATGGCATCTGATCGTGTGTTTGTAGTTTCGACCATTATTTAAAAAAAAAAAACCTTTAAAATTCTCTTGTTGCTGTTTGAGTAACTCCTGAAACATATGTTTGTGCTGTTCCATTAGCTCCGTAACTCGGCTGAGACTTACTCCTCCTCTGCGGTTGGATCCGGATCTGCATGTTGTTGTCTTGTGTTTTTCGGCATTTTGTTCTGAATCCACTTGGCGTTAGTCCTCGTGTGTCAGTACTTTTAATCCTTGTTGGATAATATCCCGTCGGAATCCTTCAGCTAATGCTAACTAAAACTAGCTGATGCTACTGCTTAGCAGCTTAGCGGCTGCTTATCAGTTGGATGTGGATGTTGTTTACAGCTCAAGACACAATGTCTTCAAACTCCTTGTGTCTTTGTTGCTTATTCTGTTTTCTCAAAACAAACTCTGCTGTGCTCAGTTGTGATTACGTAGCTACGCGGTGGCGACTTGTTTTCCTTTTCCTGAATTGTCTAATTAGCTAAAGTAATAATTAGCTCAAGTAAATTCAACTCACAAATAAATTGAAATTAATTGAAATAATTTGTTAACCTAATTTGAAAATGAGTCGAGATTACTTGATTTATTGTTGATATTCAGGATCGACCTATACATCGGCCGGCCGATATTAGCGTTCTTGACTTGAATCAGCATGTGAGTTGACCGACATATTTTTCCGCCGCATGATTTACAGACAGGCATCCGTTGGGCAAGTATGCAGTCCCGGCAGTCTGCCACCGTTTCATAACAAGTGTACGAGTTCAACTTTTAATTTGCCTCTAATTGTAAGGCTTCGTTGAAATACTGCCACCTGTTTTGAAACAGGCACCAATAATGTCAAATAAAAGCATTTACTTGACCTTGCTTTTTACACCATATGTAGCCCTTCACATTTCACTGGGTGATCGCTGGGCATAACAGTTTAAGTCATGGTGAGAAAGCCCCAAAACATTACATACCAACACTTAGCGAACGCTTTCTTTTGTCTGCCACTACATGCTGACAGCCGCAAGTATTTTGCTTTCAGATTTAAGGGACGAGCATACCATACACTCGTGTCCCACAGGGCTTCAAAAACAGTCCACGTTTGTTCAACCATGCCTTACGTGACTCCCTGGCTGACCTTGTACTCCCAGTGGGGTGTGCTTTGGTCCAGTATGTGGACGACTTGTTACTTGCCTGTGACACAGCTGATGTGTGCCTGGAAGCCACCAAGAGGTTGTTGTTGAAATTGTATGATTTGGGTTTTAAAGTCTCCTGCAAGAAGTTGAAATGTTGTTGACGGTCTGTCACCTTCCTTGGTAGGGTGCCCTCCGGCTCTGGCCACTCCCTGTCGGATGAGTATCGTCGATCCATCCTGAAACATCCTAAGCCACAAACAGTAAAGGAAATGCAATCCTTTTTGGGACTTTGCGGGTACAGCAGGATACACGTTCCTGTTATACTGAACGAACAGCGCCCCTTAGGGCCCTGATTAAAGCTAAAGGTCCCCGACATGGCAATTCCACTTTGGACTGGATGACGGAGACCTCTGACTGTTTTATTCAACTTGTTCAAGCACTGGCCACGGCCTCTGCCTTGGCGGTACCCGATCCTTCGGCGCCATTCCCTTTGGACGTTGCTATATCTAGTCCAATCGCCAACGGAGTGTTTTATCAGAAGCAGACGAAGGCAGACAGGTCCTGAGTATGCAAGCGTGACCCTTGACCCCATTGAAGATCATTCGTGTCATCTTTTGTGGCCTCCGCTGCCTTCACCATGTCACCGCTGCGTCAGTCGCGACTATACAGGCGCCAAACATCCAGTATGTCCATAGTGGGGTGAACATGGTTGACCTTGTATCCACACGAATGCGAGTTCCGTGCGGTCCCCGACAGTAAGGTCTGTGATGGAAAAATTTATATTTCACAGGTATAACATAGGTTACACATTGTGTGAATTACTTTAAGGCCTTTTGTAGAGCTTCAACATTTGCATCCGAGCACATCCTGCTGTCCCTTCAAAGATGGTGGCACAGCAGGAGGCTATCTGTAACCTGGGGTTAGGGCAGTGTCGGAGGAGGTCATTCTTTGATCAAAGCTCTACCTTCACGGGACAGGGGACATCAAGAGGTCCCACCAAATGGTTGACCCTAGGAGGTTACCTCGCATGGGTGTGACAAACCGTGCCAGAAAAAAGGGTGTGTAGACTAACCCCCATACATGAGGATGGCATCGGGGGAGTGACAAGAATGTCTCTTTTCTATTGTAATGTAATTCATTTGTATGCTATGGAGTATAAAAGTTCCCGCCAAGAGACCACTCTTGGCCAGACACCTACAGACCGCCATGCATACTGTGTGTTGTCTGACCCCTTTGTTTTGCAAAGGTAATAAAAACTGCCAGAGCTATGTATTTATTTCAGGCATTCTCTATCCTACTTAGGATGATAGAAATTTTTTCCACAACAGGTCAGACCTGACTTACAGACTACATCGTTGACGCACGGTTTGATCTTCTTTACCGATGGGTGTTGTTACAGGCAGTCGGACGGTTCCTTACGGGCTGTTCAGTGGTCCGCTTTGATCCGTCCTGGAACTCTTTTACTTTGGTTATGTCTGACTCCTCTTTCCATCTTTCTCCTCCCCTTCTGCTCAGGCGGCAGAGTTGAAGGCTCTTTCCCTGGCCCTCCGGCACACAGTGGGCTCTCCTGTTATTGTCTATTCTGATTCTGCTTATGCATCCACCTATAGGTGACTCCCTGTCCCTTGATGTGGTTCGCGAACATCAAGCTGCGGCCTCACCGGAAGAACGCTGCTTCTGGCTGTCTCAGGGGGCTGCATGTTCCTCTGACGGCATCTGGATCGGTCCTTCCGGCTGTCCTGCCCTTCCTATGGGTAAGTTGTCCAACGATTCTTTGGTGGAGGCACAAGCCATGACATATCAGCTCAAACGTTGGTGGCACCCCAATATGAAAGCTTTGATTCGGAATTTTTGTCATTCTTTTCAAGTGTGTGCTTACTTCAATGTGCGCCCGAAGTTGAAGCCCACACCTGGTCATCTTGCCGTCGCCTTATGGCCAGGGGCTGAGATCTCTTTGGATTTTACCGACATGGGCACTTGTGTGGCTGGCAAATGTTATCTGCTAGTCATTGTCGACTCTTTCACTGGCTGGCCTGAGGCCTACCACTGTGGCTGGGAGGACGCCATCGGTCATCTAGGCTTTAGTGAACCATTACATTCCAGCTCATGGGTTCCCGGCCCGCATCCGCTCTGATAACGGCTCTCATTTCCCGTCTTCTTCCCTGACTTTGGCCGAATCCATGCTTGGTTTGCGGCACAGTTTCGGTTCCGTGTACCACCCCCAATCCCAAGGGCGAGTGGAACGTATGAACCGCAGCCTTAAGGACCGTCTTGCCAAGATTATGTCCTCTACTGGCATGTCCTGGCTTCAGGCCCTCCCTTTGGCTCTTTTTTCCATATGGCAGAGCGTTTTGGCTCGCTCTGGTCGCTCTCCTTACGAGATGTCGACCAGCCGCCTCATGCCGGGCCCAACTAGACTCTTCTTCCTATGGAATAGGTTCCCCTACCCCTACAACGATAGAAAGAGACAAGCGGTTAACGTTGCAATACATCCCTCCTGGTTTGGGTTGTTATAATTTCACCCCCTACATACATTGCCACTCTCCTGAATGTTTTCCGGTGCGAATATGTTTTGATGAAGTCTCAGGTACCCTGAAGCAGACTCAATCAGTACTGAGGTCTGAGGGCGATAAGTGGGGACCTGGTGAACACCTTGTTCATCCTTCTCAGACTCGCATGGCAGTTGACATGCTATTGGCAGAAAAGGGTGGTGTGTGCACCATGATCGGAGGCGAGTGTTGCACATTCATACCCAATAATACAGCTCCGGGTGGTAGGTTGTCCCATGCCATCGAAAGGCTCAAATTATTAAATGAACGAATGAAAGAATACTCAGGTGTGGATACCAGCCCGTGGGACCAATGGATGAGCTACTTTGGTAAGTGGAAAGAACTTGTTTCTGGCATTTTTAGTGCAGGGTTTATTTGCTTGCTCCTTCTGAGAGTGTTTGCCTGTTGGTGCATTCCCTGTTGAAGATGCCTGATCGAGAGAGTCACCTTGGGGCTTTTCGGGGACGTACGGGGTCAGTACCAGCTGGTCCGTCTCCGGGGAGATCCTGAGGAGGCCTCTATTGGCTGGTTGGAGGACCGTCCAAATCCTGTTGAATAAAACAAAGATCGGAGTGTGTCTCATTGCTTCGCTTACCTCTAGGGTTCTGTTTCTTTGTGTGGCCTCTGTCGAGGCCATGAGGGGGAATGAATCATTATATTGTTTTAGTTTATTATACTCATCTCACAGTTTGGCTTGATACACCCACATGCCCGCATATAGACAACACTTAGTCACGGAACACATCAGACTGATTACTTTATTATAACCCGTTTACTGGTTTAGTTACACACAGATATGGAACAAAGAGTGTCTGTGCAAAACAGACACGCACCCCCATGAGTTACTGGATAGGGGGAGATATCTCTTGCAGTTTGTTTGCAGGTCAGGAGGTCACCAGCGGCATCCACCTACAGGAGGATTTGGGGGCCCTTCTCTGGACGACATCTGCCGCTGTCCAGGGCAGTGGCAACTTCTTATTGGCCGGCCAATGCCGCATCTGCACAATCTGAAATATGTAAAAACAGTCGGGCAGGGAGAGAAGGGGCTTTTGCAGCTGCGCTGTTCTAAGACACGCTTAAAATGGTAGGCTGACAGGGACTGTGATAAGCCTGGACGTCTGTATTAGTTTTGTGGTGTCAGGAATAAATCTTGGGCATGTTCTATCTTGGTTTGTGTATACGTAGATCTCTCCCACCCTCCATTCGACACCCACCAGGAACTCGCCTCAAAGTACAGGGAGGCTGTAAGTTTCCTTCAACATGCGTAGAGGCTTGCATATTGTGGCTCAATTAGCAAACATTTTGAACAATGTCACATCAAATATCTGTTCCCTGCCCAAGAATTCCCTTTACAGACCCACAACATTTTCAACATCAATCTGTGTATTATGTGATCTATCATACTTGCTTCCAAAGGCAAAACATTTTCTGTGATGTTGTTCTCCTACAATGTAATAGTATACAGCAGGGGTGCTCATTAAGTCGATCGCGAGCTACCGGTCGATCGCGGAGGTGGTACTGGTCGATCGCTGGTCGATCGCGGCGTGACATTACAAAAATATCATCCCAGCATCAATGCCGTCACTTGATTGATATACAGGGCAGCCATTCAGATGACAACTGAATGTTGCCCTTCGGGTGACCAATCAAATCAAACAACGTCTCTAAGTGCAGCAGAACTTACGATGTCAGCCTATCATCCAGCCCCGTTACTTGATTGACATACAGGACAACCAATCAGATGACAACTGAATTTTGACCTTTAGGTCACCGCTCATGCGTAAACAACGATGCAAAGTGCTAAGCTAGTCGGCGAATTGCGAGATTTTAAAGCCCTCGCTAAAGTTTATGGTCACTAAAATGAGTGAAGGAGCTGGACCAAGTAAAAAGGCAAAAACTGGACCAAGTAAAAAGGCAAAAAACATATCACTTCCATACGGATATGGAATATTATACGGATATTGTGATACGGATATTATCCATGACTGATAAACATTTGGAAGTGTGCTTGAGGCTGGCTATCAGCAGCTACTGTCCGGACTATGCATCCCTGGCTGGTTCAATTCAGTGCAAGTCATCAAAGTAAACTCAGGTAATTACAAAAAATTTTAATAGTTAATTATGTGTGTTTTGCAATATTGGCTCATTTGGTTATGTAAGGTACATCAACATACATTGTACGTACAAATAATCCTCAATACATTTGAAAATAAATTGATGTTTTGCATTTTTGTAGTGGGTAGATCATTTTGACTCGGTCATTTTAAAAGTAGCTCGCATGCTGAAAAAGTGTGAGCACCCCTGGTATACAGTGATTATTTGTCCATTCTGCAACAGCACAGTGAAGCTGTTTGTTTTCACTACCCTTGTGAATGCCTGTGAGTAATACAGCGCTCCACTGACGAGAAGTCGGTTGAATAGTTTCACAACTGTATCTGTGGTGACTGAAAGTTTCTCTCATGACCAGTGTCTCTTCAGTAGAAAGTTTTTGAGAATAATGCAGACCAAGGGTGACAAGTTAATCGCAGGTACTTTCCAACTGCTTCAGTCCTTTTCGGCCAGTTAAATTTAATTTCATTTTAATTGAGGCAGGGCAAGTTAATGAGTTATTATTGCATTGCATAATTATTATTTTATCATGCATTAATGCAGTTTTTACACTGCGTGTGCGCAGGAGCTCAATAACTACATTCAACGAGTTTGCCTGTGAGACAAGGCTGAGGGCCATCTGAACCCAAAATGGCCGCGACACGGCAGTTCGTGCCGTCTAAATGTGGTCTGACGCTACTAATAAGCTAACTCTATTTCGAAAGCCCTTAACAATATGATATGTTTGAATTACTTCCCTTCACGTATTATGAGTTTACAGAGATTGTATTTGTTACTTTTAACAACAAGTGACCTGTAAGGACAGATATGGGTGGACAGCAGTGAGCACATGGAGCAGCAACTTCTTCGTCCAGATTGCGTCTGAGCGTTGGCGGAAGTCCACGTCCCAATGCAATCCTGGCACAACAGCTCCCGAGACAAAGGTTCCACCTGAGTACTGCCCCCACTGTGTGTGTGTGTGTATATATATATATATATATATAATATTGTAACGGGGCGGCCAGCGAGGGCGGGGCTGAAAGCCCACCGGTCTGCGAGTCCCACAGAGGGTGACCTATTACATCGTGTACAGGAACAACTGGCAAACGAATACAAAAGACCAGGGGGTAGTTTAAAACAGTGATTTTATTAGGTAGGAAATATAAAAAGACTGGATACATTAAGACACTAATTGGGAGGGGGGGTAGAAATAAAACAACAACACAGCAAACAAATAACACAACCACAAAGTCCCAATTGGACCAAGTAAAAGTGCATACATGCGATGGTTGTTGGCCCTCCCCTAAAGTGCATACAGAGTAGTGTGCGCAACAATGGCTTAATATAACGAGTGAAACAAAAGCATAACAAGACAGCAGTGGCTTACTGAAACACAAAATGATGAAACACGTTAACCACTGCAAACTGAATATAACAAAAGAAAACAAAAACTACCTTACCGTGATCTCCACAGCTAAACCAAATCAGGAGCGATCGGCACTTCTCCGGCTGATAGAGAAGAAACAAGGTGCCATTTAAATAGACCGCCTGATTAGTGCAGTTGCGCACGGTGGCTGCCCATGATACGTTTGGGGGAGTGCTGACCGTCGGACTTTCAAGTAGAGCCGGAGCTGAATCACCAAAATCACCCCATTACATATTATTAGTATTACATTTTCTACCGTAGTCATCCAAAAAATATATGTGTATATTTGCATTTTGGGTGTATGACAAATGCAGTCCTTTTACCAGTCCATATTTGATCATATATATATATATATATATATGTATATACATGTATATACGTACATATATATATATGTGTGTGTGTGTGTATGTATATATATATATATATATATATATATATATATATATATATATATATATATATATATATATATATATATATATATAAACAACAACACATACAAAATATTTTTCCAATACATGATTATTTAGGGGTGCCACCATCCATCTGTTTTTGTGGAATAAAGTGGTGAACAGTGCTCGCTGGTCGCCATGGAGATTTGAGGTCAGCAAAGACTGCAGCTCAAGTACTCTGAGGTGATCTTTATGTTTTTGTTGGTATTTATACTCCTATTACATATTACTCCCAAATTTGTGGTTTTGTCTTTGTAATTTGAATGCCTAACATCAACAACAGTAATATAGAGTAGACAGTATTACTGATGCTTCATATTTATTGAGAGTAGTACTGTTGTCCTACATAATCTGATATACACTTGTCCATTTATTATTTTAGTCTTCATTCCACCTGATATCCTTAGCCGACCGAGTGTTGTGTCACTGGCTGCAATGTTGAAGATGTCACCAATAAAAGTTCATGACTTACCAGATCCTGGTTTGGCGGAGAAATCTTGGTCTCACTCATTTCTTTCCTGAGTGCAAGTGACAGAACAGTGACTAATGTTTATCTTCGGAAACATCAAATGCTGCTGTTCAGGGCACAGAATAGAGGTGAACAGTACAGCTCTCCTTCTCCCACCTCTCCGCACCATATTAATGTTTGGTAGTCAATCTTAATTAAATAAATAATTCTGACTCAATGTCAGGACTTTTATCGTCTTCAGAGGCTGAAGACTTGTTATAAATGATTTTGTCATGCCTGCCATTGCCTACCCCGCCTTCGCCTTGGAGACCACGCCTCCTGCCTGATTGGGCTCAGGTGTCCCTCATCACCTCATTTCCTGCTGGCTATATATTGCCTCTGATCCCTCCTGTCTGGTGCAAGTTCGTTGTACTCCCATGTCTCGTTCTAGCATTCCTTGTCATCGCCTCGCCTGGTTCTCGACCCTCGCCTGCCTTTCGACCTCTCCTTCTGCCTGCCGCTCTTGGACACCTTTGCCTTATTGGACTGACTTCCCGTGTACCGACCCTCACCAGCGTGTAGAACCTTACCTCGTGTCGTGCCTGCCAATTCTGCCTTTGGGTCCTCCTTCCCACGTCCTGCCCCTGACAGATTTAGTGTTCACTGACTGATATAATTGCAACTTAAGCAATCAAACACACAATATTATTTATCTGATTACTAATTATATTATTACGATTATCGTTCACATCCAGCAAGTGAGATGTAACATGGCCTATATCCACACGTTTATAACACACCATGGAGCCATAGAGCTATTGAGATAGCAGATATAGCGTTAGCAATAGTATGTGCTTTAGCGTTAGCATCGGCAAGAATCAAGGGGATTGTCTTGTTCTTTTTGGAATATCCGTTCCATCAGGACCCGAAAGAATATATTTCCTTTTCAATCGGACTCGGCCCATTTTCTCAATTTGTCAGCATTAGCTTGACTCATTGACAGCTTCAAAATGCTTAGCGCGAGACACGGAGGTCGCGCATGTGCAATGCTCAAGTGGGAACTGCGATTCAGGTGAGAGGAGGACGGTTAAACAGCCAGCGAGACAAGAAGAAGGCGGTGAAACATTTTCTTTAGCAAAAAATGTCAAGATATAGGTTTGCCCTTGTTAGTTGGGCGAAGGGACCCGACAAAGCTAAAACCACCATTGTTCCCATCAGCTGGATAATTGATTTTGACCCAGCTGAGACAAATTATATTTTTTGGAATGGCGGTCAAAAGCCTGCTAGTGGATGGCAAACATGCTTTTGTTTTCAGCTAGCAGGTAAGTCAGTCTTTATTCAGTCTCTCACACTTATTTCCTACAAGTTATTGTATTAGCAGATACAGCTACAGAATGTTCTCTTTATCAAAATGTGTATCTCACTTTTGACTATTTTACAATGTAGTAATACCAAGATTTGCTCAGTGTTTAAAGAGGCTGTGCCTTGATTTTTTCTGCTTACAACGTGATCTTTGAGTTGTAAAGGTAGGGTAATTGATTGTCAAAACAAAATGTTTTCATTTCATGAAAAGCAAAACTTGGGTGATGAAGATACCAGTACTGGCAACAAAGCCACTGGCTCTGGAAATCCACAACAGGTAATTCAACAGAAGAAATTTATATCACATTAGGGATCATTTGTGTATTGTATTATCTATGATTAAATATTAAAAATTAACATCTTTGCCCTCTGGAAAAAAGCCAAGGTTGCTGCACAAAGACAAGGCGAGAAGGAGAAGGAACTACTGTCAGAGGACAGTCAGGTCAGCCCTGATCCATCAGAATCGTCAAGCCAGAGAAACAACTTTACCAGAGACCAGCAGAGCCAGATCAAGGCCTTACAAAAAGAAAACATCAAACTGCGGAACATGGTAGTTAAAGGCAAGTAGTGAGTATTATATTATCAAGTATTACTCTATGTAATGGTATGAGTTCATTTAGACCTGAAGGTGATTCTAAAGACCCTTTCTAAATCTACAAAGCATTCGCTGCCCACCTATGTGGTCAGATAGGTTGGCCACTTGCATTTTCAGAGCATGTTTGAAGAAAAAAATACCTATCATAATAATACCTATTTTTTATTGCACTTTACAAAAGGAATTCAAAGAAACAAACAACTTTATTAAGAAATAACTATTTAGAAGACTGAAATTAATTAGCCAAAATCACTGGAATTAAAAAGACCAAGAATCAAAAATAGGAGGAGAAAGCAAGTCCAAAAAAGTGGGTTTATGATAAGCAGGTATATTGGTCATAAGCAGGAAAACTTGTTCTTGTTCCCATGTGTATATTTCAATGATAAGCCAATTGATTTGTAGCTTATTGGACAAGTTCACCTCTAAATGGGGTTAATATTTGAAAACTGGAGATTTGGTTTTCAGACACACATTGGCTTCTATGGTTGCTGTATGTATAAACTTGTAGCCCTTTTTTTCTTAGAAATTCCAGCGTTGTTGGTGGACGTGAGAAAGTCTCCATCTGCAACACCACCAACAAAGATGTTGACGACCACCCCACCAAAGATGTTGACCTCGGGGTCAACATCTTTGGGTTCAAAGGCCCAGGTGAAACGTCACTTTGCACACGTTCCAGACCTTCACAAGTAAGTATTTATTAATTGATCAATTTCCAACAAACATTAAAACTTCAGCTTTTTGGCATTCTATTGCTAGCGGTAATAATCTTTGTTTATTTCTTTGTTTACATAAGGTGAAAATCGGGGATGATGGAACTATCACTGTCACGTCACATTGTTGGGAAACTGCAAAAGCTTGTACCACCCCCAATGGTATCGCGTGGGTGCTACTGATGGGGCTCTTCAATGTCGATGTCCTTCTCAAGTCCAACCTGAAAGGAGGGGTCAGTAAGCTGGATCCCTCTGCTGAGCATCGGCAGGCTCTTGACCCGAGGAAAATTCAAGCTTTACAAGGTAAATAGTTTTCAAGGTAAGGGGGTAGAATTGATTCAAGAAGACTAATTAAATACACAAATACAAATATACAAATATAAAAACCCTGCGGCTGCTTGTCTCATTGACACTTCAGCCACTTTTGTTAGTTTGGAGATGGAAGAACCAGAAACACCACCTTCAACTTGTTGGAGTCATGGTGGTGAAGGAAGGACACCAACCCTAAACATGGCACTACAACACACACGACTAATTTCCCCGTTGATTAACCACAAAAGTTAATTTAGACTAGACGAGTAACAGTGTTTTACACTCTCATGTGATCAAACCACCGACTGCAGGGTGTCAGACGGCTCTTCGCCCGGCTGCGGGTGGGAAGTCACATGACACGCATGTTAATCTTTTTAACGCATTCTTGTTTCCAAATTAATCACATGCATTAACACGTTAATTTTGACAGCCCTTGTTTTTATACATTTGTATTTGTACATTTCATTTTGATATGTATAAGTAATTTTGAGACAATTCTACCCACATAGCAGAGCTGGTACTTTCCAGTTTTGTTGCAGCCCTGCCAGGCAGGGAAAGGAGGTCGGTTTTCGCAAACTGGAGGGGGAGGAGGAAAGTAACCGAATAATCTCTGTTGTTCTGTTCCACAGATGCTGTTTTAAACCGATTTCCGGCTGCCAGGGAAGCGGACGTCAGAAAATCTATCAGCAGTAGAATCTGTGAGCTAAGACACCAGACGAAGCGCCAAACCATGGATGTGTAAGTCAATTGAATCAGTGAAGAACCAAGATGGACTCCTTACTGGAATGACAGACTGTTCCTTTGGCAATTCATTTCATTGCTTTTCCACAGTTCCAAAAGGTCTTAGAAAATTCGTATATTATTATTTGTGCATCTTGTTTATAGATATTTTATTTCTATTTTCTAATAGCACTGCTTAAAGTCATTTGAATTGCTTTGATTTATAATTTATATTTTGTATATTTTCTGTTCAATGGCATTCTTTAAAAATGTTGCACTGCTGGGTTCAGTGTCTGTGCCTGATAAAAAGAATATAAAGGTGGCTTTTGATAGATTACTCTGCCTGTGTAAATATGTGTTTTGTACATATATTGTGCATACATTTGCAATATATATTTACATATAAAATATATTACACAATATATCAAAGACAAATCAGTGTATATATTTCATGTTTTTGTTTCCATATAATTTTACATATATAAAATGTATTCCATAATATATTGAACACATAGCTGTGTATGTATTTCATATATGTCTTCATATAATTTTACATATATTTAAAATATAATCTGCCATATATTAAACATAAATGTGATGCTATTTTTTACATATATTACTAATATTTTTTCCCATATAAATCTGAATACATTATGGTGGACGTTCATCAATATAAAATTACATATATTATGGCATATTTAAACTCATATATTAATTATTTGGATTTAATATATTGAAAGCGGCAATCATTTGTAATATATTGCCATATATTACATGAATATATGATATATTGTATAATATATGTACCATAAATATATTATTCCATGTATTTCTAATATATAATGTATTGGAAAATATAATGGAAAAATATAATATATTACAATATATTTCAAGTAATAGATTATGATAAATATATTTTCCTTTCGTAAGGGTGTCTGGAGGACGTTTACTCAATTTGATAATTTTCCATTTTCAAGTGGTTATGACTCTGTATTCAAAAATATACAGTACATAACAGAATCTGTTAAGCAGCGACATGAACACGCCAACTGCAACAAGTACATTTCTCCTGAGTAGACGCTGTTATTCATAAATAGAGCATGGAACCTGAACTTTGTTATTGTTATTAGAGCCTTAAGAGTTTACCAAGATCAGCAGGACTGAGGAGTGAAAGAAAAATGGGTTCACTTCATTGTGAACCACTGTGGTTGCCTTGGAAAGTGCTATACAATCTAATCCAATGTTATTATTTTTGACTAATAGGCTGCATTCAACCACAAAACAGTATGATTTATTCATGTCTTTTGGAAAAACTGAAATTCAAAGCACACAATGCCAAGGGATTACTGCATTAAATATTAAATCGTGCAATCACTTCCTGTTCAGTGCAAAGTAAGCATGAATGACTATTCTCATTGTAGTCCAAGACAGAGCAGTGGCTGTTGAAGAATGTCAAAAGAAATATGCAAAAATGGAGGAAAACTATGTCAAGAAAGACAAGTCCTTTATTTCCACCCATGATCTCTGGCCAAAGTCACAAGTGAATGTGGAAGCAACGGCTGGCTTCGGTTTTGGTTATGTCAACAACAACTTATGCCAACTTCAGGCGTCGACATAATGTTCACTGTAATTTATTTGTAGAAAAAAGGCAATGATCATGACAAACATTTGAGTGTAAAAACACCTTCATTCACACAAGGCATTACATTCAAAGGCTTTTGCCAATAACTTTTCTCTGTCCTCTTAAATCCATAAAACACTGCAGAGGAAGTGGGGGAAAAAACATCAAATATTCAAAATTCCATTCAATTCCAGGCACAAAAGTGACAAGCGGGCCCACTGGGGCCATGACCATGTGTGATGAAGAACCAGATGGCAGCAGCAACAGCAAAGGGAAAGGGCGGGTGGGGGCGGCATGGGCTTTTGTCCACTGTTGATTCTGGTCAGGATGATCAGAGACTCTCATGGTTCTTGTTACACAAAGTCAACCGTATGACACCAATATGACATACAATTCGTTTTATTATTTAGATGGTCACACATTTGCTTTTTAAGATAGGAGTACATGAAATTAGTGGAAAAGTTAATTGAATGGTTAACCTCCATATGACCATTATTTCAAAAATAATATACAACCATATTTCCCAAGGGTAACTACGGACAGGAATTGATACGCCTTTTGACACACGGCTCGCTCCTACGCTTCCCCTTTAACCTGGTCGTCGGGCAAGCACAAGAGCAGTGGTGTCCAAAGTGCGGCGCGGGGGCCATTTGTAGCCAATAGCAGCACATTTTAAATGCACAATATAACAAAAAAAATTTGCAAACATTGAATGGAATAATGTTAAAATATTAAGAGAAAGTTGTAATCTAACAAGAAAAACACCTAATTTTATGACAAATTTTATGTCTTAATATGAGGACAGAGGTACTGAAGAAATGATGAAAACCAAAGCAGCAACCTTGTTGGAAAATTAGGTTGTGGGAAATGGTATGTTAAAATCAAAATGTTATAGGAATAAAATCTAAGTAATGGTTGAAAAATGTAAGAAAAAAATAGAAAATACAGCAATTTTATGTGGATAAAGTCAAAACCTTTCATCTTTTTAATGTGAAAGTCAAATTTATGAGAAAAAAGAGCAAAGAGTGAAGTTCACACTCATAATTACTGTTCACAAACTCTTAGCATAGCTATACAAAATATGAAAGTGGCCCTTGCATCTTTTCATTTTTCAGTATGTGGCCTTCTGTGGAAAAAGTTTGGACACTGCGCAATAGGCTTCAGGCTATACTAACCTGCCTTATTCTCACTGCAGGTTTTGACGACGGATTGACTGTGTACAACTGTGAAGCGTTTAAAGACTGCTGAACAAAGTGCAAAATCTCAACGCTTGACCGTAAAACATTATCAGTGAAGCAGAGCGACATAAACATGTAAAAAAAACGGGCTTTTAGCTTTTCAAATTGTCATGTATGGTGAATGAGATGTTCAAAGAATTTAAAAATCATCAAGTAAATACAACCTGCCTTTGTCCTTTACAAGCAAAGCAGTTTGTAATATGATCCATGAAACTAATCCCCCCCCCCCCCAAAAAAAAAAAAAACTCGCCACGGAGTGATAGTGTGGTCGTGTGTTCAGCACCCCTGAAATATCTAATTTTTTCCCAGACCTGACGGGCTTGCAAATTTTGCAAACTTTTCATGCATGTTAAGGCCCTCAAAACTGGGAGGAAAATTATGTAATAATTAACAAAGCAGTTTCAAAATAGGCTTTGCGCATTAACAGAACTACCATTTAAAAAAATGACATTAAAAATTACCTGAAACAATTCCCTTGCAAAAATGAAGCGATATATACTATGTACTTTGGTGAAAAGATGCAGAGTGACAAGCGTGACACACATTTATATAATGCCCTCGTCTTTTGCCATGTTGCCAGATGGCAAAAAATTGCTTTTATGATAGGTGATATTCATCAAAACAGGTCTCCCCCTAAGTCCTCGGATTGGTTGACTGCACCCATTGGGGACATATATATATATATATATATATATATATATATATATATATATATATGTATGTAGGGCAGAGATGTGATTCAATATGTCTGATGAAGGTCAAATGGACCGAAACGTTACTTGAATAAACTGATGAATGAGAGCGACACAGTGTGTGGGAACCTTCTTTTGAACACTTTGTTGGCTACGCCTGCTTCCTACGCACCTGTGAATCTTCAGGTGTGCTGAGACTCTGCATTCACTCTTGGAACAATTACAGATCCTCAAAATCTTTTTTGCCCCTCAATTGATATGACGACCACAATGAACATTTCCGTATTTTGATGGCGAATGAAGCTGATGTCAAGACAATAAATATTCTTAAATCAGGCATTATGTAAAGAACAATAAGGAAGAAGGAAGTGCCTGTGATTTGCTCAAGTTGCAGCACACAGCAAGAGACAAAAATCAACTTTTCACAGAGAAATGATTGCCCAATAATAGTGTGCTACAAAACCATTTTAGCTGCTCTTAGGTTTCACAAAATATCTCATAAAACCTGACATTTTCTCCAGTTTGTGGGTTAGACTCACTGACTAGCAATGCATTTGTTATTGCACTGTGGCAGACCGGCTGGCAGTTGTGTGGATCATAAATAATCACAATAGCAATATTTAAACCATCAAAATTAAACAAAAAAAATGATATTGCATTATCTTCTCTTAACCATCAGAGGTCACCGAATTCCCATTTTAACCCAACATACTACTAAACATTTGTCATGGACTTGAAGACTTCAATTGAGGTTAAAAACAAACAAAACTTATATAATGAAAAGAAGCATAAACACTATGCTGGGTCTGCATCTTGAAATAAATGCACAGTAAAATAGAAAGTGCACCAATTCACAAAATGGAATCACTTCATTCCTCTCCATTGTAGCTGTGGAGTCACATTTAAGTTAAAACACAAAACACCCATTGCCAAAACACATACTGCCTTCCAGCAGATGTCTTTTGTTCGATCATACTGTCCAGCAGACACAAATATGATGACTACTACTACTACTACTAATAATAATAATAAATAGCATGGTTCATTAGACAATATTTCAGCAATCTTGAACATCATTTATCAGTAAAATGCTTTGAGTGTAGAAAGTACAACATTGTAATTTAATATTTTTAAATGGTTCTATACGGTTGTCCTCAACAATGTTTTATTCCTAATACTTCCAGGTTTTACTACTTTTTCTCAGTTCAAGAGCCTTATTTACTGTTCAGTAATCCCTCGTTTATCGCAAATTAATTGACTGAATTTCTGCTATATACGATTCCTTATTTATAAATCTAGTCTTTTCATATTTACCGCTAGCAAACCTGCCTATGTCCTTCTAAATACAATTTTTAACATTAATTTGAGCCTTCTAGAGATGAAGTAACACACCTATAGTCACCTTTACATTTGCCGTTGGTTACCGCCCTCACAGTAGGCACAATTATTGTGCCTGTTGTGCGCCATAAAAGCCTGTTGTTCTGGGGAGTCTGGTGCTTGTGTGTCTCACCCAACATTACCGACACCTAGTGACCAGTGTAGATTGCTACATATCATAACATCTTTGAATGTTTTCTGAATGTCTATTTATCCATTTATCATCCATCCATCCCTAGTGTTTTTCCTCCTTCTGAAAGTCTTATATTTGTATTTCACTTCAGTTAAGCATCTTTATGCTTGAAAATGTTTCTTTGTGCTTCCAATGTGCTCAAATAAGCATACATCAATAATTCATCAAAGAAACAGCATCATTTATTCATACAGTTTTGAAAATTGTATTAAAAAACATATTTGAAAACCGTATTTGATATATTGGTAATTATGGGCTTGCAAGCAGAATGAAACATATTGTTAATTAAACTATTTTAAACATGTTAAATAATTGGGATGTAGATTTGTAGTGCCGTGTTCCGTTCAGAGATTCTGCTGAGGAATGACCTTGCAATTCTCGACTAAAATGCTAGGGGGCAGTATTTTCAACCACAACTCTCACTGACTGGCTATTTAGTTTCTTAGAAGTGAACAACGGCAACTGGCACGACATCCAGATACTTGATACAGATAGCAGTGGATAAGCGCCACATCTCCCTCTCGGTAACGGAGATGGAAATAGTCATTTATTAGAGTACTCCTTAGTGGAAACCAATGCTCATGCCTATATTTTTAACGCTGCTACTCCCAACACTGATTGCAGTATCCATGGACTGTGAAAATGAACGAAACTACTTTGTGTTGCAACTTTTGAGTATTGCTACCTGATTTTGTTGAATTTGACTTTGGTACCTCCAAGCTGTGGTGGATAATAAGATGTCCCAAGAAAGCAGAAACAATTATCCAAGGAAGACATCAACCAAAGTGTTGACAACACAAAACAAACCCAACAAATAAGTCATTATTATTTTTTGCTTGATGGGTGGAATTTCAAGTGACCAATTAAAAATCTTATACGGATCTTGGACCGACCATAGAACTCAAGACCAAAGGGCTCTGTTGTGTAGTCTTAATGTTGGAGCCACTGGAGGCTTCTGGGACTACTCTGGGTGGTGTTCATAGTTGTATGGCACATTGAAAAGATTTGGTTGATGTTACATTTTTCCACCCACCACAGGTGATCCAATATAAAAGGCACTTATCACCCATCACAGGCAGTGATGGAACAAAAGCCTTTAAAAGCCTTTAAGCTGCATGTGCTCCCATTCACACTGTGTTTATTAAGTGGAATATGACGGTCCTAGTCAAATATGGTCAACCCTTTTCCATTGACCTCTCAGATGGAATACTTCACACTCCTCTTTGTATATTTTACTAAACCAGCATTTAAACGTCCTTTATCAGACAAAACAGTCGTTTCAGAGTTGTCGGTATTCAAGGACGCATTGCATGAGGGCAAAGTTTTTGAGGAATGATGCCGTCACGTAATATCAAACTGTGAGGGGTCTTAGAGAAATTAAGAGCAAATGTAGATGGCTTTTATTTTTTTCGCTCAAGGTAGTTGGATGGGACCCAACCCTTACGGGGCAGTAGGCTATCCTGTACCTGGCAGTACCACCAACCATTGGGGTTTCTCTCCAAGACCTCCAGGCAGGTGCCCTCAGTAAATCCCATCGTCTCCTCATCCCCACGATAGTCAGCGATGGACACATACACATCCCTGCCAAGGTTATTTTGGATCAGCTGGCTCTTCTCTACAGGTTTGGGACGAACTGTAGACACAGGGATACCATTGCGCTGGCTAAATCTGCTAAGGGGATCCTGTACATTGCTTGAGCTGAATCCGCTCACCGAGGACCCAAGGTTAGAGCGCTCAGCGGGTCTTGACTGACTTTCCACCACCACATGTGGCCGCACTGTGCTGAAGGAGGCATTTCGGCGGACACCAAGTGTGGCAGAACCAGAACCGTAGTGGTCACTTCTGCCAAGGGAGTCATTGCGTCTCAGAGAGCCAGTCATGTAATGTGTGTCCTTTGCTGGCTGTGTTGATGTCACAAATACAGACTGAGGCCTCACTGCTACTTGACGTACACCATTCCTCATCCGCACACCTCCATTAACCATCCCGGATGGCTTTGAGAAACCACCAGGAGGCTTGGAAGGAATTGGCGGAGTGTTTCTCCTCAATCCTTGGTGCTGCTGGGCCAGACCTTGAATATTGATGTTATTTCGAGCCATAACTTGCTTTTCATTTTTCTCTAGGCTATTGGACTTGCTCCCGCTGCTGGCATCCGATTCTAGCCTTGCAGGATCCACCACCCGCTTGACAGGTTCCAAGAAGTACGAGGGAGCCCAACCTTCCTCAGAGCACCACCGCACGTACCACCAACCACTCTCTCGCTTCTCCAGAACTTCAATCTCCGCCCCAGCTGGAAAACTGATCTCAGAGTCCTGTACCTTCTTGTAAGCATCCAGGGCACTGTAGAAACATGAACCCTCTGGGTCAGAATTACTCCCTTTTGAGTAAACAGTTGAAAGATCCGATGTACTGCAAGTTGATTCCTCGGATGAGATAACAGAGGCTGATTCAGAGTCTTCCCCTCGACAAGGCTTGGGGCCATGTCGCAACAGACCTGTGGGTCTCAGCTGGCGTCTCAGGGAGCTGATGTCCTTCCTCTCTGGACTCTGAGGCTCTGGTTTACTCAGGAGTGGTTTAGGTCTGACAGAAGGCTTTGGTCTAGTCGAAGGGCTCTGGCCTATTCTCTGCCCCACATCCTGGCTGAGGCCGGTGCCTTTCGATTCATCTGAAGAGAAGTGGGGACTGTTCTCTTGAGACCGGTAGTTAATGTCCATATGTCTACCAAGAGTCTGACTTCTCCTATTCATCTCTGGAGTTGTGCTTTTAGAGGGTCGACCAGGCAAAGGTGACGATCCAGACAGTTTGCGAGGAACTGTAGAGGAACGGTAAGTCCTTGGAGAGTTGGGCTCACTGGACACTTTGGCTGTTCTTCCTTCAGTGGCACTATTCGGTCGGAAGCCATCATTCTCGTAGATGCACTCCTCTTTAGCAACTCCTTCGTCAGATCTAAATGAAGCCCTGCGATGGCTGAATATCTGCGACTCTTTGCAGACAGGAGGGGAAGCCTTACTTGAGTGTGGGACACTGCAATACTTGTTGTTGACTATACTGCTGAGCTTCACATCCAAGGACTGGTCATCTTTGAAAGAATCAGTGTCTGATTCACCCTCACAACCAACTGCAGGAACATCATATTCAGGTTCCTCATACAAGGATCGTTTAAGGGAGTCTGCTACTTTCAGAGTGCAGGTGGAAGGAGGAGGACTTTCCTCACAATCTTGCTTTTTTACAGGTGGGGCTGGGGGTGGAACTTTGGGCCGGGTTAAGGTGCTGCTTCGACGGCTGAGGTTAGGCTTCTTGCGTTTGTCAATGTAGGAGCACGGGGCCCAGCCCTCCATCTCTCCAATCTGCACATACCACCAGCCTCCAGGGTTCTTCTCTATCACCTAGGGAAGAAGAAATATACTCTTCTAAACAGTGGAATCTCTCCTCTTTCCCATTTTCTGTTAAATAATTTAGTTTCTTTTAAAGGTATTTGACTGAATACAGAAACTCAGTACAAAAAGATGCCATTTTCCACCAACTATGCAGTTGAGGGTTTATTTTTCAGTAGTCACTAAATAGGGATTTTTGTCCCCTACAGTAAATCCAGGCCCATTAGCAGTTCAGGATCCGTTCCTTCGCATATTGAGAATTATTATCTCTGCCTTCTATATATATATATATATATATATATATTATTATTATTATTATTATATTATTATTATAATATATTAAAAAAGAAAGAACAAATAGGCCGAGTGGTTAGCCCGCAGGCCACACGCCGAGGAAACCCAAGTTCGATTCCACCCTCGGCCATCTCTGCCGCTTGCATGTTCTCCCCGTACATGCGTGGGTTTTCTCCGGGTACTCCGGTTTCCTCCCACATTCCCAAAACAAAGCTGTGGCAAACTGTGATCTTTACACTCCTTTGGTATACAAACACTAATCAGTAAAACAACACAACATCATTCATTCATCCATTACCGCTTATCCTCACGAGGGTCGCGGGGGTGCTGGAGCCTATCCCAGCTGTCTTGGGGCGAGAGGCGGGGTACACCCTGGACTGGTGGCCAGCCAATAGACAAATATAGATAAATATAGACAAACAACCATTCACACCCACATTCATACCTATGGACAATTTGGAGTGGCCAATTAACCTAGCATGTTTTCGGAATGGGGGAGGAAACCGGAGTACTCGGAGCAAACCCACGCATGCACGGGGAGAACATGCAAACTCCACACAAAGATGGCCGAGGGTGGAATCAAACTCGGGTCACCTAGCTGTGTGGCCTGTGCGCTCAATGTAATAATTAGCGTATAAAACAGCTCTCATTTAGCACATACGTAATAGAAATAAAATCATAAAACATAGCCATAGAATTTGTATTGTTCATATACACACAGAACAAAATCCAATGTGTTATTTAAAGCCGACACACATATTTGAATACCCTTTTCTGGTGTATTGCATGCAGCATTTATAAATACAGCTATTTATTTCTGCTTGCCACGGATATTTGTGACTCAAGACACTACAAGTCAAATGGAAGGCAACACAGCGGCCTGCCGCTAGTTCAAAATCCCTGTCATAGTTCATTTGGTGTAGTATTCCACTTTCAATTCACTCTAATTAGCATTTTATTTGTTATTCAAAGTACAATGTACACTAAACGCATTAAAGTTGCGACACTATCATTCAGCAAGCACTCTGAACGTAAATGTGAAGGTAATGTGTTAATTCATGGTGTCTTACGTCAGCCTTTTGTCCTCCATGGAAGCTGATGCCATCAGAAATGGAAGACTGGAAATCAGCAATCGTGTAATACTCCGCCTCCACAGCGGGTGGCTCTGGTGGTTTTGGTAACTGGAAACCCTGGACGCAAAGAATTACATGTTGGTGACATTATTACACCTTCTAATAAGTATCACTGAAAAGTGACATTTATTAAGTTGAGTTTACTTAATTTTACTTCATTTGACAAATACATCAAGTCAAGCTTTTCACAGCAATTTTAAGGTTAAACGGCCAATTCCCGGTTCCTAGCAATTTTTAATATAGGTTTATTGAACAACTATAGTGGGAATTGTAATATTTGACACCCTGTTAAATACTCGTCATGTCGCTTTTAAATCCATTTTTGGAAATGTGTGTTTTTGACACACTGCCGTTGTGGGAAAGCCATAGAGAAAGGTCTTACCAAATTGGTGTCTCTTCTTGGAGGCGGTTTTTGTCTCAGGTTTGGGGACCCTGAAATAAAACAAAAATTTGTTGTTACATTTGTCAGAAAACATTTAAACTCTTAATTAAATATACAAAATAAATAAAGAAAACAGTAAACATTATGTTAAAGTCTATGTAAGCAGCATGGAATTTGTCACATCAAACGTTACATATTTTTAGTTCTCACATGCTCGAGCATGCTGGGAAGCCCACGCACACACTTCCTCAACATCAGGATACCCAGGTTATAAATTAGTACGGAATAGTATTAGGTACGGAATAAGTACTAGGTTTAAGTTGTTTTTATCCCGCCAAAATAGCACATTATATTCATATTTACATTTATTATGTCTACCATATTGGGTAATAGGAGTATGAAGGGGACTATAGGCGTGTCATTTCAAGTCTAGATGGCTCTAATAATGTTACAAACTGGATTTACAAGGTTGTAAACACCTTTTCTATGCTCAAACTGTGAAAATATAGCATAATACAGTTTTCTTCAAGATGTAGGGACAGTATTTGTCATGTATGAGGGAATTCATTCATTCATTCATTTTCTACCGCTTATCCTCACGAGGGTCACGGGGGTGCTGGAGACAATCCCAGCTGTCTTCGGGCGGGAGGCGGGGTCCACCCTGGACTGGTTGCCAGCCAATCACAGGGCACATATAGACAAACAACTATTCCCACCCACATTCATACCTATGGACAATTTGGAGTGGCCAATTAACCTAGCATGTTTTTGGAATGTGGGAGGAAACCGGAGTACCCGGAGAAACCTCACACATGCACAGGGAGAACATGCAAACTCCACACAGAGATGCCCGAGGGTGCGATTGAACTTTGTCTCCTAGCTGTGAGGCCTGTGAGCTAACCACTCGTCCACCATGCAGTGTATTAGGGAATGTGTACTTTAAAATTTTAAAAAAAATTCAACAGAAGGCACGGCAATACAGTCGAGTGCATGCACTGCTGCGTGAGCAAATGCACTATGTAAAGAATATTTAATTAGTATTGCAGCCATACTCTCACTAAAAAAAAGTACAAAACTGATGTGTGAAAGTCATTAAGTTGACTTTACCTAAATAAGTTATGTCACCTCCAACATGAGAATCAAGTCAAGTCTGCTTTATAATATACAGTATAAGTATACTGATAAGTATATTTTACTTGAAACATTAAAATTTTACTACACTGAAGCAGTAAAATGTGCTTAAAATCTCTACTTTAGTAGTTTTTTACAGTGTTGGTAAAACACCAGTGCAGCTTACCAATGGCGTCAAAGCCTATACAAACAGAAAATTACAATTTAAAATGGAAATATCAGACTAAAAAATCTGTACCACATAAATGCAGCATATTCATATTCATATACACCAAAAATACTCACCAATTTCAACTCTATGCGGAGCGACTCTTGCAACAGCTGGTGACCCTTGCTCGCTTCTCGCTTTGGCTTCATTCCGGGCAGAGCTTGCTGCAATGCCCAGACACGGGCTGTTGGTGTCACGGCCTGCGCTTAGCCTCCTGCCCGTCTCAGCATTAATCTCGGAGCTAAAGGGCATAGGCAGGCTGATCTCGCTCTTGGAGATGTGGCGTTCGGGTGCAGTGCTTCCCTCTCCATCGGTCTGGACGTCCTTCTCACTGACTGACTTCTTTTGGAGAAGATTACTGATCTCCATGATGTTGCCGATGATCTCCACAGGCCCGGACAGGGTCTTCTTGCGAGGGCTGAAGTCTTCCTTCAGCTTTTTCAAGTATGAGGCAGGGGCCCATCCCTCTTTCCCCAAGTACCTAAGAACAAAAAGAAATGATTGAATAAAAAGGACGTCCCGTGTCATTTTAGTGAGTGAATGTCAAATTCCCCCTCAAATATGCGGGGCCACGAACGCTAAAATTCAAATGTGCGAGGTTCCACTGCAGGTTGTTTTATAATTGTAGTCATCACATTTGTATTGAATGTGTGGCCCCCACCTGATGTACCACCAGCCTTCCAGGTTCTTCTGGATGACCTCCACTGTGACTCCTTTTTCGAAGCTGACTTCATCCTTCCCTTGACTGCTATATGGCTGTGTTGTTACATATTTCTCCTCTGTTGGCATTTAGGAAGAAGAAACAGAGAAACAAACCCAAGTGAAATGTTAATATTTAACACAAGCGCACTGGTCGGTTTCTGGTCTAGGGAAGAGAATCAGGAGTTTTATTTCTATCCCAACATACTCCAATGCAAGCTAACGTGCCATCTCTCTTGCACTTGCACAGTGATAACAAACAGCCCCGTTTACCGGTGATAACTGCTGATTCTTGACCTTGCTAAGACGAATCACATCTTGCCTCCCTAAATGAGGCAAGATGTTTAGAGCAAAACCTCCTCTCCTCTCAGACTCAGATGACCCCGCTCCTTCAAGTGTTTAAGGTCTACTGGGGGGCAAGTAGAATCTTGGAGATTTGTAGACTTAATGCTGAAAGGAGGAGGAGGCAGGAGAACAAGGAGGATCTGTGTTTTTGTGTTTTACAATGAATAATTATGATGTAGGTAGTGAGCAAAACATCCTTCATTGCAATGGAAATGACTTAGGAGGGACTTAGTTGGATGCAACAATGGAAAGCTGCGGAAGAAGAGCATCCTTTACTCATGAAAAGGGAACTATTTGTTATGTTACATGAGATGGCCGATGGAATGAGATTACTTGAGGTCGTGCCTTTTCATTTGAGGGCGTGCCTACGCTAGCTCAGGTGTGTACAGCCGAAAGGGATTGTTACTTCCAGCAAATCACACACTTTTCTTACACCCAGCATGCGTGTTGTAACTAGTTACCCAGCTGGTCTCATGGTTATGAACCAAAAATTACCATTTTAGAACAAACTTACGAGTCTATTTGCAACCACAAAACGTCTTCATTTTTGATTGTCGCAAACTAATGGGCACGTCCAGGGAAAACTACATAGCCCATCAACATGAAACTTTGTAATGAGGTGTTACGTAAAAAGCCATCACATTTTAATATCCAGTTAAAGATTCAAAGAGATTGCTATTTTTGTCACTGTAGGACAGGGGTGCTCATTAAGTCGATCGCGAGCTACCGGTCGATCGCGGAGGTGGTACTGGTCGATCGCGGCGAGACATTAAAAAAATATCATCCCAGCATCAATGCCGTCACTTGATTGATATACAGGGCAGCCATTCAGATGACAACTGAATGTTGCCCTTCGGGCGACCAATCAAATCAAACGACGTCTCTAAGTGCAGCAGAACTTACGATGTCAGCCTATCATCCATCCCCGTTACTTGATTGACATACAGGACAACCAGTCAGATGACAACTGAATTTTGACCTTTAGGTCACCGCTCATGCGTAAACAACGATGCAAAGTGCTAAGCTAGTCGGCGAATTGCGAGATTTTAAGCCCTCGCTAAAGTTTATGGTCACTAAAATGAGTGAAGGAGCTGGACCAAGTAAAAAGGCAAAAAACATATCACTTCCATACGGATATGGAATATTATACGGATATTATGATACGGATATTATCCATGACTGATAAACATTTGGAAGTGTGCTTGAGGCTGGCTATCAGCAGCTACTGTCCGGACTATGCATCCCTGGCTGGTTCAATTCAGTGCAAGTCATCAAAGTAAACTCAGGTAATTACAAAAAATGTTAATAGTTAATTATGTGTGTTTTGCAATATTGTCTCATTTGGTTATGTAAGGTACATCAACATACATTGTACGTACAAATAATCCTCAATACATTTGAAAATAAATAGATGTTTTGCATTTTTGTAGTGGGTAGATCATTTTGACTCGATCATTTTAAAAGTAGCTCGCATGCTGAAAAAGTGTGACCACCCCTGCTGTAGGAAATGTAGACTAGGACTCAAACTTGCCACATTTCCATAATTCAATATTTTCTGTGACATTGTTCCCATTGAACATACGGTGGAAATTCATTTTACATGCAACATTACATGCATGGCGCATGGCTCTTCTATGTTTCAGGTCAGCTTCAGCCCTTTTTTACTGATATTGCTTTCTCTTTCGTAGTATAAAGTTAAATGTTAAGCCTTAACATCAGGTTGCAAAGTCAGTGTACACTATGAACAATAAACATAACAATTATAGAATCATTCAACTGCCAGAACAGCAACATATGCTTGACTGAAGGGGGACTTAAAGAATCACAGCCATGCGCGTACATGTGACACAGACCCACCACGGTGAGCTCAGTGGACATTCAGAAGGATTCTATAAATCTGATTAGGGAGCTGCTGTCAGTAATGCCGCTCTGTGAGAGAACAAAGCTGCCAGATGAACGGAGGAACGATGGCTCTCGTTGAACCTTGCAACCTTGAATATATGAGAAGGGCAAGAATGAAGAAAATTTGCGGCAGAGGTGGGCCTTGGAGAACGACTGCTTTCTTCCCGGAACACATTGCATCAAGCACATAAATCCTGGGTGACGCGTCTTCCTCTTACTTCTTTGTCAGTCCTACTAAATCAAACTGTACCTCCATGGAGCTGCTTGCTTATCACCGAGCACAAAACATTATCAGGTAGGAACAGCGGTGGCTCCATTCACAGAGGAACAAAGATGGTAAGAACAAGTCATTGTGATCAGAATACTGTTATTCACATTTTTATAGCGGCATATTTCAATGTCTGATTTGTCCAAGTTGTAGAAAGTAGAAAGTAAAGATTCTTCTTGAGCAGCTGATCCAATTTCCATTCCTCCTCAAGCTTTAACACACCTCAGGGATATATGGCCTGTGAGACCACAGCAACCACAATATACTCATTGCATCCGTTTACAGGCATAGATTCCCTCTTGAGGTCATGTGACTCGCATGTCATATCAGTAGACTAAGTGGAGAAGCACTCAGGCAGCGCAGACCTCTACCAATTATGCTATTGTGATTGACAACAAAATAATCACATTTAAAATAACATTTTTAGATCAGTCTTTTGATACTTGGTACAACCTGTTGCAAATTTGTGCCATTTGTATATCGCTAGTATATGCACCAATGTCGAAAATGGTCCTATCTTATAATGTCAAAGAATCCTTTCAAAAATTCCTGGATTCAAATGGTGATCCGGATCATCCCGATAATTTGATCAGTTCGTCCATATCCCATTTCCAAAAATGATTGAAAATTCCATCCAAATCCATTCCGAACTTTTCAAGTTATTTTGAACACAAACTAACAAACAACGCCACCAAAAACGCTTGCATTTTGTGCTGCGCTTGGCGGAGGTGCCATAAAATCTCCCTCAGAGGTTACGGAGAGATTCACCACTGACACCCGGAACAGTGTGGCGTTTGTGTGCATTCTTTACAGAGTGGTGCGACCGGTGTTTCCAACTTGGCTACATTCATGCTAAATATTGCAACTTTCCAAACTCTCTTAGCGACTTATTTTCTCCAAAGCGAATCGTGCTACAGCGCTAACAAACAAACTTAGATTTGATTTGACTTGACAGGTTTTGCGGTTCTCTAAACCCCTGCACGTCCAAAGTGCATATGAATGCTGCACAAGTCAGGCACAATGCTGCCAACTCCGGATGGTCCAAAATAAGAAATATATATTATATATTAATGTTATATTAATTATATTATTGGGACAAGAATCTAACAAAGGGGTTCTTACTCACTTTTTTGTCCCTCCCACAGGGTTATGCTTTTTTCCTGTGGCATCTGTGCTTGCTGAGACTTCTCCTTTCAATTGTAAGAAATATCTAAGCAGTGTCAAATTGTAATTTATGTAATTAGTTGAATGTAACTCAAGTAAATCATCGTAAGAAAAATAACGACAACAAATGTTTGGGGACAATATTGAGTAAATATTGATCTGATTTTGTTGTGTTAACAGTTATTGTTAATGAGGTGCCGGTGCTTTTGACATGAGTGAGTGTATCGTCTGTGTCACCTCTGCTCTGTTGGCGGTTGACAATACCCCCCAGGGTCCAGCGGCGGTCTAGCCTCTTCAGATGAGCCTTGCGTCTTTTAGTCACTGATGATGAGTAGGAGGAGAAAGAACCAAAAGGGTCAGATATATACATTTGATTTCCTGATTGAACAGCCAATGCAGCATGTCTGATCTGGACTGACATGTTAACTGTTCATCATGAAGTACCATCTTTACACGGCATGCCTTCACTTCTGACCTTTTGTGTCTGCTATTACGACTGTCCTTCCCAATTGCTCTCCTCTATGCCTTCCGCCCATTGAACTCCTAATTAAAATATTGTGTACAAGTGAAGAGAAATATTATTTCCAGGTCATTTTAGCGGGACCCGGCTCAGTCTGCTGTTTCATCTTGACTGATGCACTGGAGTTAGATTACAGACTGGGGAGAGATAATTAAATATAGGAGGCAACATGAAGAGGAGACGGGTAGAGGAGAAATAAGAAGTGACAACATGCAGGTCTCTGGAGAAAATTGGGGCCGGCGGAAGTGGGATGGCAGGGTTACGTAGAAAAAACACTTTCTGCATTGGTCTCACTATTAAGAAGCTCAAATGTTGATAGTATGAAGAACGCATACATGAGGCAAGTCTGCTCTACGACAAAGTATGTGGTTGTGCACTGGTTGACATTCAGTCCTGTCTGTGTTAGCAAGTCATTTTATCTCAAAAGGCTTCCCTCGCTTTCAGAACAGGAAGGGGCATATGACACAATGATAAAACAGCTCAGGCTCTTGCAGGAGTAGCGACCTCCTCAAGGGAGTTGGAAGACATTTGCTGTGGTTGGGCCCAAAATCTGCAAACTCTTTTTCAATGTAACTTGCAAGATTCCCAATGTGTGACTGGAAGCGTGGCTGATTGCATATTTAGTCGTACCTTGCTCCTGGTCATATAAACCTGACTTTAATAACTGTGAAATAACTTTAATAAGTGAAATAATGGCACAGACTGCTCACATAACCTCACTGACGTTTGTCTCTACGTTTTTTGACATAATTGTGCACTTACCCGTTCCAGTCCTAGATGTGCCCAGATCCAAGTCATCTCTGGTTCCACTTTGGGAGTCAAGATATGTGGCAGGCACCCATCCCTGCTCCTCCGCTGTGCTGACAAACCACCAACCTAGAAAAAGATAGCAAAACTCTCACAACCTCTGACTGAAGAGAGTTGTTTCCTCCTTCAGTGAACTACATGAGCTCACATTCGGCTGATAGGATACCATTTGCCTGGCTTGTCTGCTGCGGTCTGACAGACACACACAGCTTGAACAGAGCATGAGGCGTGGGATTACAAATTGCCAAACTGTCAAACTGTCTTCACTAATAAATTACAAACTTGGAGTAAAGGGAAGAGGTTTAAGACTTGCTTTATTTGAAAAATAGATTTTAGCACTACATCTCCAAAGTTATCAAATTCACTGACTAGGAACCAGCCTTGTCATGTCTATATCTGTGGTGTGCAATCAGGGCCAGCAAGCCCTTCTCTGCTGGCCTAAACACTACAGGAAGAACTGACCTACATAACCTGACCTACATTACTTAGATGGTAGTATTTATTTCCAATAGTCTTATCTACATAGCTGTAGTGCTTGCCCCACACTAACATACCAAATACCAGCCAGTTGTGCAATTCTACACAAGTTCCCAAGCCTTACTTACGTAACAGTTTAAAGCAGGGGTGTCAAACTCCTGCCATGGAGGGCCGAAACACGACAGGTTTTCTTTCTAGCTGGTCACTAAAGCAGGAGATTTTAATGATTAACCCTCCTTTGGTTTGAGGGAAGGAGCTCGTCAATTAAATCACCTGCTGGACAAACTGGTTGGAAATAAAACCTGTAGTGTCTCAGTCCTCTGTCGACTCATGACGTTTAAGGCCAATGTGAACGTTCCACTGTCAACAGCGTTAACGTTAGCCAGCTAATGCTAACAGAGCCAAAAGGAGAAGCCCAACCTCTGAAGTAAATAGCAGCCCAACAGAAAAATCTCCCGGTCAAACTCCGCTATTACTGATAGTTGAAAACAGCATCTGAAACCCAGTTGAGGTGAAAGGTAGGATGTTTACAAAACAAAATATGGATGCTGCTAAGTACAGCCTCCGCCGCAGCGACTTGTGAAGGGGCGGGCAGACTGCTTTGTCTCCACCCCCGACTGCTGAACACCAGTCACTCATTGGTTGATACGGACATGCACCAAGAAACGCAGCTTTCTGATATGTTTTAATTGTTCCCGAATACAAAGTATTTGATCCAAATGATTATTTGTACGTAAAAGTCATTATTTGTGCCGTTCCGAATACCGTATTCGGGTTCGGCTCCACCCCTATAGCATACACTAGCTTCTTGGAGCACAGCACAAAAAAACATGCACCTTTTCCCGAGTTGTCTTGAACGCAGCATAATCGTAGGATTGGACAGTAGCGTTTTGGGTTTGATACCCTAAAAATGGTGTGGGGCTATAGAAGGATGGCACATCCAGAGTAAAGCTGTCCTATCTGGTCCTTGAGCATAAACTGATGCTCTAAGGCAAAACATTTTCTGAGACAACCTGAACCGTCTGGTTGTGTTAGATTCAATGCCCTGAGAGTGAAATGAGAATATTCCCTGGCAATAAGATATGACAACACATGGCTTTGACTTCAAATTGTTATTTTGACCAAAAAGATGGACATTTGATTGGTAGAGTCAAAGAACTGATGATGAAACATCACGGTGTAAAGTCTGTTGCTATGCATCCTAGATAAAACTTTTCTTACCTCAACTCTTAGCCTTGCCAAAAAGCAGAAACATACTACTACCAACTACCACAGACCGATGAACACTTCGACGCTTCTACAGTTGTAGCACTGACTAGCATTCACTGTGACAACTTGACAATGACAAAAACACTTACATCACTTAGGGTGGCAACCAAAACCAGCAAAAGTCAAACAGGTTTTAATAATAATGCCTTTATTGGCAAAATTGCCAATCACATCTGGTCAATTATACAGATTTCCGTAACCACAGTATGTACTATATACTGTATGTCTTTAAATATAGACATTAGTTTACAACAAAAACCTTATGCTAGGCATGACATGTCAGCATGACAATATGTTTATTAGGGTTGTCGTGCCTTGACTATGACTGAAGCTGAAGAATGGATATAAATAGTAGAGACACGCTAGCGCTAGCTAGTCCCTACAAAAGATCAAATATAAAATTGGGAATATCTTGGGATTTTACAAGAAGGATGGACAACTGGACAAAAGACTATATATTTTACACGTAACAGTCCACCTGGTATTATTGTATCTGTAAAATTGTCATTCAATCTGCTATTATTTATTATTTTATATTTATATTTAAATATTTAAAAAATAATAAAATATTATAATAATTAAAATAAAATTAAAATAATAATTATTATATTATTATTATGTAAAATATGCAAATATAACAATATTATTATATATAATATAATTAGCATTAATATAATAAATATAATAATCCTAATAGTTATAATAATAATAATTATTATTATTTCAATTTTTATTATTATTATGTGCTTGTGTCTCTTTTTTCAGGAGCACTTGGTAAACAACAGACCATGTCAAACAACGAAATTGATACAACCATCAAAAGGTTGGCTCAGGCCATGATGCCAGGTTGTATGTTGAGTTTAAATTAAATACTTTTGAAAGATTGGGCGGGCCGTATTCAAACACTTGGCGGGCCGGATGTGGCCCCCGGGCCGTAGTTTGCCCACCCCTGTGCTAGAGGATTTGATGTGGTCTTTTCACATTTGGAAATACTGTAAGAATGTCACTTTTATAAGAATTATCTTCTTCTTTATAATGTAAGATTAATGTCAACAAAACAACAAATTGTATCGAATCACATGGTATCATTCTAAACTGTATGGAATCGTTCCCTTTTTTACAATACATACAAAACTGTTTACAAAAATCATCTGTCACAAATAAATAAATACCCCTAATGTTTGCGGCACACGCAATAGACGAACAAAAGAAACGTTTGGAAAAAATGAATAACGGCCTGACTTTAAATAGCAAATGGGTCATTGCATCACTCCAATGCATTTCCAGCCATATGGTTCAGTGTTCTTGTGGTCGGAAAGAGCTCTTCACTCCCTTTTTTATTACCCTGCCAGACACCAGCTACATGACCACACTCAATGGTAGATGTGGAAAATATGCCTATAACTATAGATGTAGGATCGTCAACGTAAATCGTCAACTCAAATTTCATTGTATGCAATATCAAATTTTGTTGTATGCAATCTCAAATTTCGTTGTATGCAATACAATGACAACAAAGGTGATTCTGATTCTGTAAAAGTCACAGTAACATGGAGAACCTGAGTTTCCACTGTGTACAAAAAATTGATCCACAGTCCACGAGTCTTGGGCCAGGATGGGCCAGTTATGTGATTAATATTCATCGTTCATTGAATAGTGTAGTCTAATTTAGTTTTTTAACCATTTGTCTTTTATGTAGGGTAGATGAGTATCAAGTTAAACTGTGACCAATGCCAGTTAAGGGTCAGTTAACAGAAGGTTAACAACATCCTGTGTTGTGTTTCTTCTTCTTATCTTTGCAGAGGTCAGTGGGGGAGAATCAAAAGGCCTCTGAGGAATTTACCATTATTTACTCAGGAGGCAATAAAGATAATGGGGTGAAGGAGGAAGTATCTGGTCCGGGAACGGGATCCTGGTCCATCCCCCACACATACCCCCAACTCCACCCCATCTACAAAAAGCTCTGGGATGCAAGAATCGGGGCTGACTTTCCTTCTTATCGTCGGGAGGCTGCAGGCGGACATTGGAAGAGAAACTCAGCCCAGGATCCTGTTTTTGTGATTTTATTATGTCTGACCAATACATGATGTTAACTTTTACTAGTGTGTGAGTTTTATTGCTTCTCATAAGTGGAGATTAACAAATACGCTCTGGGAGAGGAAATTTACTTAAACAAGTGGTCTTGGAGGCCTTAATTCGGTTGCAGAGAATTTCTTCTCCAACAATTAATGGTGACCCCGACGTGATCTCCAGAGAAGGATAAAAAACCTTTTCAGGTGGACGGAAAAGTGTTTGGAATATCAGGGCCGGCCCATATAAAAGGTAAGAAGAGACCTGTTTATTCAAACTCTTCATACTGGCTGTTACTTCATGGAAGATATTCCTTGACTTTTCTGAATCCATAGTTATTAATTATAATTATTAATTATTAAGACGAGGCAGAATAAATTGACAAACTGGGGTACTTTCCCCGGAGAATTTGAAAAATTCTTCTAAAAAAAAAAAACCAAAGGAGGTTTCGGACCTGTGGTATAAAATAAATTGGGTTAATGTCCCTGAGGAATTTGAATAATTCTTTTAAAAACACCAAAGGAGGTTTCGGACCTGTGGTATAGAATAAATCATTAGATGGGTTGGAGGCCCTGAAGAATTTAGTAATTCTTCAAAAGTACCACGTGAAGGTTATGAACCTGTGGTGAAAGCCCACTAAAGTATAAGTGTAAGACGTTGTGTGTGTATGTGTATAGAAAATAACAAAAAAATTGTAAAACTTGTATTGTGATTAAAGGAAAGATGACGGCGTTTATATATAAGAATTAAGTTATTCAGGTTAACGTGGATAAAGTAAATGCACACACAAAGGTGTGGAGAACACAGTTGGAAGAAGCGTGGCCTTGCTATGAGGCCACCTTTAGCGGTTTGGAGTCAGATAAGGAGGAAAAAAGAAGCCTGGGAAAGGAAGAAGATTAAACAACTACAAGAAAGTGGTATACTGCCCATAGATTATGATATGAGAAACTTGTATCAATCAGTGATGCAAGCGAGAGAAGGCCTGATGAATAAAATTGATGATCTGGAAAAACAACATGAATTGGCTGGGATGGTTAAAAAAGGGGGACTAAAAAACAGAATGGCTAAACTAGAGGAATTGCATGTAAGGTTATTTACTCTAGGGAGTGCTTCAAATATGTTGAGAACAGTCAAAAAAGGACATCACCTTCGGACATCACCACCATACTCGACTGAAGACAGCACATTGCATGTGCAAGCGCCAACCATCATACACGGACAGGTAATGTATGAAAATGATGGGGAAGCAACGAGGAGGAGTGTAAATAACAGAATGTCCAGTGTGTCTTCCCTCACAGGTCTGGGCGGCTTGAAAGAGGTGGACAGACCCCTCACTAAAAGTGACGTGTCTGCATAACGAGTGGTCTGATAGGAGTTTAAGACATGCCAAGCAGACCAGGATTTATACAAAAAAGCATATATGTTAACTGACTTGAAGGAACAGGCCAAAAATCCAGAGGTGGCAGAGGCCAAGGCGGAGTGCCTCTACAGGGGGTCATTAACAATAAGGGAGGAACAATTAATGAAGGAAATTGAACAGTTGAAATTGCTAACACAGTACCAACATGAGGAAATAAGGAAGGTTAAGGATAAGTTGTTGGTCGGTCAGGAAAAGGTTGGAGAGGGGAAGGATGAAGGGGAAGGTGGTTCAGATGAGGAATCTGTGGCGAAAGGGAGACGCAATACAGAAAAAAAACAGACGGCCAGTGCAGGTCTCTGCGTCAGGCAAGTAAGACTAAGTAAGTCAGGCTAAAATAACTGTAATTTGTACAAATAATTTAAATAATTTAGAATAAATAACAATAATTTAAAGTTTTGGTTATGCGTGTGGGCAGGTAGAGTGGCTTATTTGGCATTGAGCAGTCTGATGGCCAGGGGGAAGTAGCTGTCTCTGAACCTGATTGTTCTGCAGCGGATGCTGCAGAGCCTTCCCCCGATGCCAGGCGAGAAAACAGTCCATGCTGGGGGTGTGTGGGGTCAGAGTAGATCCGACGGGCTCTTGATACGCAGCGGGTGTTTGCTATGTCCTTAATCGGGGGGAGCGGGGTCCCAATGATCTTCTCCGCTGTCCTCACCACTCTCTGCAGTAACATCCAGTCCGAGGCCTTGCAGCTCCCAGACCAGACGGAGATGCAGCTGGTCAGCAGGCTCTTGATGGTCCCTCTGTAGAAAGTGGTCAGGATAGGAGGGGAGAGGGAGGCTCTTCTCATCCGCCCAGGAAGTGCAGTCGCTGCTGTGCCTTCTTTGCCAGAGAGGAGGCGTGGAGTGACCAGCCGAGGTTGTCTGTGATGTGCACCCCCAAGTACTTGGTTGTGTTCACAACTTCTACGGCTGTGTCGTTGATGCAGAGTGGAGAGTGGCTGGGTCTCGATCTCCTGAAGTCGACGATGATCTCTTTTGTTTTGTCAACATTCAGGACCAGGTTGTTCGCCTTGCACCAATCCACAAGGTGTTTCACTTCCTCCCTGTAAGCCAGTTCGTTGTTGTCCTGAATGAGGCCCACAACTGTTGTGTCGTCCGCGCACTTCAGGATGCTGTATCTGGGGCGACAGTCATGGGTCATCAGGGTAAACAACAGGGGGCTGAGAACACATCCCTGGGGTGAGCCGGTGTTCAGGGAGATGACACTGGATGTGTTGTTGCCCACTCTGACATACTGGGTTCTATCTGTGAGGAAGTCAAGCAGCCAGTTGCACAGGGAGGTCTTGAGGCCCAGCGGCTCCAACTTGCATACCGGGTCCTGGGGGATGATCGTGTTGGATGCTGAGCTGAAGTCCAGGAACAGCATCCGTACGTGAGTGTTTCTTTTCTCCAGGTGCTCCAGGCTCAGGTGGAGAGCAGTGGAGATGGCGTCCTCAGTGGAGCGATTTGGCTGGTATGCGAATTGGAATGGGTCGAGTGATGGGGGGAGTTTGCAGGTGATATGGTCCTTAACCACCCTCTCGAAGCATTTCATGATGGTGGATGTAAGTGCAATGGGCCGAAAGTCGTTGTGTGGAGGATTTCTTGGGCACTGGAATTATTGTGGCAGACTTGAAACATGGGGGGACGACAGCCTGGACCAGTGAGGTGTTGAAGATGTCCGTGAGCACGTGGGCCAGCTGGTCTACACATTCCTTGATCACCCGTCCTGGGATGGTGTCGGGGCCTGCAGCTTTCCGCACGTCGACCTTCCTCAGGACTCGTCACACTGCAGCGGCATCCAACTTGATTGCCGCTTCATCGGGGTGGGGGGTAGCCTTCCTCGCAGGGTTGTTGTTCAGAGCCTCGAACCTTCCGAAGAAGTTATTTAGCTCATTGAGGAAGCTGATGTCTTCTGGCAGGGTGCAGGTGTGGCTTTGTAGCCAGTGACAGACTGGATGCCCTGCCACAGTTGTCTGGTGTTGCATGGGTCCTGGAAGAAGCTTTGGATCTTCTGACTGTGGGCCCGCTTTGCTACTCTGATGGCACGGTTCAGATTTGCCCTTGCTGATCTGAGTGCCATCACATCACCAGATTTGAAAGCATTGCGTTCCCTCAGTCTTTCACGGACCTCTTTAGTCATCCAAGGTTTCTGGTTGGTCCGTGTGATGATTGTCTTGGTGACTGTAACCTCCTCCATGCACCACTGTACGGTCTCTGAACATGTCCCATTCGGTACACTCAAAGCAGTCTTGCAGGGCAGACATAGCTCCCTCTGGCCACAGTCACAGTTAGCATCAGGTGGAATGTAGACAGCAACAATGGTGACACTAGGGAATTCTCGGGGTAGATAGAAAGGTCTGCAGGAGAGTCCACGGGCAAAGGAAAACTTTCTACTTTTTCCTTCTGCACCCAAAGAAGGTGGTTGGAGGATTTACTCTACTGGGTATCGCAGGAGTTGAGAAGGAGGATCTCAAAGTAGCCAGCAAAGCTGCAGAGAAAGCCCCTAGGTGGCTTGGGTTGAAAAGAGCTGATCCTTGGGTAGCTGCTGGGATGCAAGGCGGGACCTAATCAGTCCTGGCATTCACATTTGAGTTCAAGTGAAACTAACAACACCAGAGTTCATTTGCAAATCCTGTCCTTCAGAAAAGTACTCTGAACCTCAGCTTGTCATGTGAATAAGAGACAACTGTCGAAAAACAGTCTTGAGCTGAAACCTTTCCACCACCATAAAGTAAGTGTCAATCATCCTTGCAGCTCCGTGGCCGTTAAGCAGCATGAACAGTGGACAACAGTGACTTCCTGTCATTTGTTTTTTTTCATGGATTTATGAGATATTTTCCAATATTCAATAAATTATTTATTTCTGTCATACAAGCAAACCGCTATCCATCCATCCATTTTCTATGCTGCGTATCCTCACTACGGTCGCGGGTATGCTGGAGCCTATCCCAGCTGACTTTGGGCGAGAGACTGGTTCTAGCCCAGTATGTACACACACACACACACAGGAGGATACCCAGCTATTGAAATGATCCAAACATTCCCTGTCACACATAGCTTCAGGTAACTACCCAAGTCTCCTGTCCTTCGCGTGTTAGGGGGAAGATTTTAAGAATAAGCAGGGTAAAAACTCATGTTGGCACTAAAAATAACCAACAATAACATAAGCGGTAGAAAATGAATGAATCAAACACATCAGTATATATGCAAAGGAAAACAAAAGGAAGCAAGCACGCACAAATGAGACGAGACGTGTTGTGCAATTCTCTGATGTGTTTTGACATTGTCGTCCACTCGTCAACTTCATTCTCGGGACTATTACTCCAATTCTCAGAAAATTACAAAAGCACAAATACACACAGTTCCTGAGCAACGTTTGAGCTCAGTAGTGCCTTATGATGCAAACAGGCAGATGGAGCAATCCCTGTTTATTGCACTAACTGCTTCCAGGCCCTACCATGGTAAGTGACTGTACACAAAGTAGGAATCCTTATTCATAAATGGAATCTTTTAGAGCATAGAATACATGTTTATGACCATTATTAGAGCCCACTACACATGAAATAACACCCCATAGTCACTTTTACAAGCCTATTGCACAATATAGGGGAAATAATTTGAGAAAATAAGACATAACACAGACTCTCACATAGCATTGGGAGAGTTTTTTTTACTTCCTGCTCTGTACAGTACGTCCCACAGGTTATCGTCTAATTTTATATTACTTATATGCAAAAACATTATACATATTTGCATATTTTTGGCTAATAATTGTTCGTATTCGACCACAAAGAACATTGATTTATTCATATATATTTTTAAATCAGTGATCACCACAAAATTGGGACAAAAGACAACTGAGGTCACATCTATAGAGATATATAATGTGCATAATGTGTGCACCATGATCTCAAGAGAATGCAATAACTGGCACAAGAAAATGTATTTTGCCACAAAAGCTAATAGAAAAGACTACCCATAAAAAGGTAAAGAAAAACACAATATGTCCCTCCCTTGCTGTGCTAAGCTTCCACGCTGCTCTATGATACATGAGAGAGAGAAACATTTGGCATGCCGGGAAACTTCCTGTTAAGAAGGTGTGCATGTGGGCTTCCCAGCATGCCTTGGAGGTTATACATGAATATAAAGTAGTATTGTTTTGCATTTATACAGGAGTAGTGTGTACGCTTCAATTTAATTAGCCACATAGTCCATGGGGTAGACTTAGATTGTTACTTGTTTTTTTTATATTTAAAATGGTGGTTTTGGTTGCACCGTGAGTGAGGAGCACATCCAACGCACATCCAAGGCAGCGCAAAAAAGGCTTTCCTCCCAATAAATGAAGATTTTAAGATTATATAAAAACATTTTCAGATACTGTATGCAGCAGTGTCAGACATGTAGAGAAAGTGTCAATGTGTATTTTGGATCACCACTATTTCACATCATGCAACATTCTTATCATAAGGCTACAAAAATATTAGTTTAGGCCAATCGTTGCTGCAAGTTGACATATGAGCCAGGGCGGCAACATGCTTGCATAGCTCACTTTCCTCTTACTCAGAGCATTGTGCATTGTGTTAGCATGGTATAACTGGCACGTTCTTTGCCTCGAAAATTAAAATAGCAGGACATATTTCATATGTGAGTCAATGCAGCAAGCAGAGAAAATCAAAGAACATGCTAACATGTTTTGTTTAGCTCTAAAAGTCAACTAACTCGAAACACAACCATACTATACAATACTCAGGAAAATGAGCAGATAAACAACCATCGCTCACATCAGCAGCAGCAGAGGATCCTAAATCCATGGATATGTACATATTGTGTTGATAAATAGGGAGTTAGACAAGCTCTGGTATCTGTCATCCCTCATTTATCTTGGTTAAATGGTTCCAGACCCAACCGTGACCAGTGAATTTGTTTTATTTTTGACAGCTCAACTAATTCATGCACAGGCTACAGGATCACTGCAGGGACACATGAAATGGCTGCCGCTAGTGTAGCAAGATACCGAGCTAAGGTGTTTAAAACAAAGTGGGAAGAAGGACAAAGTAAGATACAAAACCTTACCACTTCCGCACGGAATGGGAGGAGTACAATATCGTGTCGGACATGCCATGGCTGACTGTTAGTATGACTTTTGGTCAATTAATTTTCTTTTCATCAATGGGAATTTAAAAACGAAAATGACAAAAATGTCTTTTTAATTTATTTACGGCAAAACAAGTCCAGACAGATGCAAACATTGTTAATTCAATGAACAGACGCTACATGTACCCTGTAATCTAATGCCATGTCTTGTCACATTATTGAGGCCTAGTGGCCAGAATGCTACATAGAACTTCTTTTTCACTATTTTTGAACTTACTAGTCCATAGTCAACCATGAAAATGGTAATTTATTAGGGAGGAAGCAACGTTTGAACCACAATGTTGCAACAAACCTTGGTTAGCGTAGGTCACACTTGTCACACTGTGTTTTTTGGTAAAAACATTCGGCCAAAATGTTGCCTTGGTTTGCACAATTTTTACGGTTAGCAGAAAAAATGAGCCATGGGCCACTGCAAATGGTCCCTGGGCCACACTTTGGACAGCCCTGCTTTTATAGCTCTCCCATCAGCGTTGAGCCTGTGATGTGACGTCAACTATGTGAGCAGCCACAACTCTCGTATATACCAAAAGTAAATAGAGTACTCACCACTTTCGCTCTTCTCAATCACGTCCACCGTCTCACCGGCCTTGAGGTTGATCTCAGAGTTCTCCTGTCTCTCATAGTTGGCCACTGCCATATATTGCTCCAGCACCATCGGCTCCAAGCTGTCAAACCCTAAATGGAAGAAACATGTCGTCAGCCACCTGCTTGTTTTGACGCTTGGTGAAAACCCACTGCAACGAACTGCAGCCCTGCCTCTTTGCACCGGGTACGCTGCCATCAGCCCAACCCGGCCACGCCGTCACCGCATTGCCTCCCTGGCCGATCACAACATAATCTGTCACTTTGACTGCATCGCTCCAAAGGTTCTTCCATATGGCTGACGGGACCCTCTACCGACCGAGCAGGAAGGACGTGCATCAGAAGAGATCAAAGCAAGAGCAAACCATTTGAAGCTGTCTACGGTGGACCTATGACCCAAACCAAACTTAGGATGCACCCAAAGTAAAACGGATAACAAGAAAAAGGGAAGCCACTAAATGTTTGGAGGGGGAGACTGAGGAGCGAATGGAAAATCAACAGTGTGGTTGAGAGGAAAGGCCTCCCCTCTACTGCTTTTGGGAGCCAGCCGTTGGACGAGGGATGGCGGAGGGAGGCGGGGGGGGGGGGGGGGTAGTCAGCAATGCTGGCCTTAAATAGAAACATATGACAGAACTGAAAGAGAGGGGGAGATAAAGCGAAGGAGACTGGCTCCAAGTTTATGTGAAACAAAAGAAAGTTTTAGTTTCAGACGTGTGAATTGATCTTCACTTTAGAGGCTGAAAAGCCTATAAGGTGATATTTAGCCAGATGTTTACAAACCTACTGAGCCCTACTTTTTTTGTTTTTAGCCCCATCATCTTGGTGTTTCTGTTGCAGTGATTGAATTCATAGAAAAAGAGCCATCTTTGAACAGACCATCTCAGTTGTCATCATCTATACAGGATACAGGAATCCCTTGTTTATTGTGGTTAATTGGTTCCAGACCCAAAAGTAATGAGTGGATTTCCACAAAGTAGGACTCCTTCTTGATAAAGAGAACATTTTCATAGAAAACCTGTTTCCGACCTTCTAAATACTATTAAATATTATTAGAGTCCTCTAGATATTATAGAAACATCACTATAGTCACATTTACACTTTATGACCCAATATAATAGACATTCAAGGAAAATACAATATATAAAAGACATAAATAATACATAATATAGACTCTCACATACACACACACATTTGTGTTGCCAGGTTTGCTTATTATGAGCAACTTTGGGTTTGTTCTTTTTGAAAAATCGCTTGCAAATTCCCAAGTTCCCTTTTGTTTTGAGCTTGTTTTCAGAGAGTTAGTCGCATGTTTCTCCGGCAAGACCTGACAACACACACACACACACAACAAAACCGCATCATTTGATATGCTTACGACATGCTTACAGCCTAATAATACATACTCGTACGTTATAATTACACACACATTTCTTATACGCAACCACTGACCTGTGACGTTGCTTCATTAGAAAAGCCTACCCAGGCCTTTTGTCTTTGAATGCATGAGTATGAAGACAATGAATGTTATTTTTAGTTTTTTAGCCATTTTTATGCTCAGAAATGCATTGTGGGCCAAAATATTGTGGGCCAAAATATGGATATTTTCAACTAATAAGAGGCCGTAAGTTTTGAAAAACCTGACCGAGTGAAGTTGGGAAAGTCAAAGCACAAATTGGCGAGAGACGACTGTATAAACGCCTTGATTGATTAGGCAGGAAAAGCAGAATGATGTATTCTCTCACATGTAGATAAATGTAAAAAGCTGTAGTTGGCCAACCATTTATGCAGAGGGACTGAATCAGCATGCTGTAGGTTCAATGTGATCAGATGAGCTAGAGAATGCTTTAGCATAAAAGAAACCTTAAAAAACAAAAACAAAACGGGATGCAGCCGGCATAGCAAGCGCACATAAACACAATCGCCATGCACATTCCACGGTCAGTACGTTTACATGCATCCATTAGTCAAACTGCCGCCGTAGTGCAACCATTTCATCTAACTTATCTCACTGTCCCAGTTGACATGCGCTATAGTGCCTTTCCTATCACAGCAGTGTTCCTGGTGTACACAAGATTTCGTTTCGTTTTTTTAGTCAGAATAATGAAATCAATTCATTGTTCTACTGTGTCATGCAAACGTACTGATTGACAAGGACATACAAAGCTACCTGACGCCTCTTTCCTCGGGCTGTCTGTAATGCCGTACATCCATACTGCAGATGTAAAAAGCAGAGAAACATTATTCAGTCTGACAGAAAGGAGAGAGCAACAGAAAGAAAAAGTACATCAGACCTATTCATTCATTCTTAAACTCTAAACTAAAAATATTTGGATTACAGCCGATTCCCATTATTAGACCCCCAAGGAATGATGCAATACTGTGAATAATGGACACGCCTACACAAAGCCTCACACACATTTTCAACTGTAACATGTATAGGCACTCACCACTAATGAATGATAATGACAGATGATGATGATGATGAACTGCCTTACAATAACCATGAAGACATGGCAAGCATCAACATCCGGTCAGAAGGTAAAAATCAACAAAAAGTCACTACCATAAAGGACGTAAACAAAGCACAGAAAGATATCAGAGCCTATTTTCAGTGCTGAATTAATACAGTGTTCCCTCGTTTATCAGTGGGGGTAGGTTCTCAAAATAACCCGCACTAAGTGGAATCTGTGGAGTAGCAATCTATATTTTATATTTGTTGCAATTATTTATGTTTTAAGGCAGAAAAACACCTCATTATACATTTTTCTCAGACAGGCTTGAACATTCTCACATCTTTGTCTCGTTCAAATTTGGTTTGAATTTTAATGACACAAGAAACGGTTAAAGGGGAACTGCACTATTTTTGGAGAATTTTGCCCATCATTTGTGAATGATGAATGAAGAAATATGTGTTCATGTTTCACATAAGCATTGTGATGCTTATGTGAACTGTGCTGTCATTGGGATACAACAATTTCGTCTATGAATCCCTCTTGAAAAAAAATATATTTTTTTTGGTTGTCCCGTCCAGCCATTGGGGCAGATAGTATTGTTGATCTAAATGCTCCTACATGCTAAACAGATAGGAAAGGTGTGAGCTACAACTTCCCTGTACCATGAAATTGTATTTGCCGTTATTTGATGTTTTTGTTATGCCATTTGGAGCGACCGGACCGGAGCAGAAAGAAACACAGAAAAGAGGAAGAGAAACTGGGGTGGTGGTGAGACAGTAGAGAGAGAGACAAAAACAGCAGCAACAAGAATTCCCATAACAACAACAGTGACAAACAGGACTGCATCAGTTAAATGTCAATGATGGCTAAGGGTCACAATGGAGATGATATCACTGAAATGAAACAGTCCAACTTACCAGTGGCAATAGTAACAATGAAGACATAAACCATGATAGTAAACACAATTACAGCCATACAGTTACAGTAATTAAAATCTAACTGCTTGACATCATTATTACTGTAATAATAGCATACCAATAGCATATAGACATCAGGGATAAGACGGTAGATTGTGTAGAGAAGCATGTGCTCCATATGGAGGTGTGTACTTCTGTGTATATATTCATATATGTGTGCGTAAGTGTGCTTGTGTGTGTGAATGTGTGTGTGTGAATGTGTAATTGAGAATGACAAAAGGAGAGAGACTGCCTTCTACCACCCAGTAAACCCCGCCTGCAGCCAGGTCAAGCCCCCACCGCCAGAGATCCACCGGCCCCGTGGGTGCGGGTAAAGCCAGGGCCGACTCCCCAAGACCTGCCCCAGAAGCTTCCCCCCGAAGAGACCAGCAAGAGGCCATGGAGGAGCAATCCCAACCAGCAACAGGGCGCCAGCAGGCCGGAGGAGAGCCGCACCCCCGAGACCAGCGGGAGACCATACCCCACTAGGGCAGAAGGGCATCGAGGGCCACACACCTGCGGGCACAAGGGCGCCCCCGCCATCTGGAAGGGAGTCCGTCCACTGCCGGAGGCGCCGCTCCCCCGCCCCCCACACTCCCCTAGGAAGCGGAACCCGGCCCGCCCCAGGTAACCCCAGGCCCGACCACCGACACAGGACCGCCCCGGCCAGGACAGAAGATGCCCGGACCCACTGCCCCATGGAGGACCGGGCAGCAGAGATGGAATGCCCTGCGCCAGACCCCCGCAGAGCCCACCTCTCGTATATCTATATAGCCATACACACACATATATATATATATATATATATATATACATATAATTATAATAAAACTAATAATTATGTATTTAAAACAATAAATACATAATACAGACACACGCGCACACCCCATCCACTCAATATGCACACACACAAGCACACACTGTGGAGGAAAAAAATAACTCTTAACGATGTTGCATGGTTTGATATCCGTGCTGTGATCATGCATGAACACTTAAACTGATGATAACGTCTAATAGTTGCAGTATCTTGCCGTATTTTGATGATTTAAAACACCACCGAAATCTTCTCGGTGGATTGATACACATACTTATGCTAGCTCGGTCAACAACAGCAGCGACAGCACTTCCAATGTCCCCTTCTCCTTGGGATGGCTGTGTCTTCCAGCACAAGCGGTGTGCTCCAGTTCTCAGGTAAAAAATGATGGCAAACCAGCATGTTGTCGAGTCTTTGTAGCGAAATCGAGAGCTCAGTATCCACTTGTCTGTCTGTGAATGACGCTGAGACTAGTGATTAGCAAGGCGTCATGTTAGTTAACTAGTATCAATACGCCCTGGGAAAGGTTTCCGTTGTGTTTTAATTCATTAAATAAGGCAAGATACTGCATCTTATCATCAGTGTACGTGTTAATGCATGATCACAGCTGTATATATCAAAACATGCTACGTTGGTAGAAGTTGAAACATTTTCAGAGAGACAGGTATTGTAAACTAGCTGAAAATAACTAATTTCCTCGTGTTATAATGCACAGAAAAGGGAAATAAATATTTGTTCGTATGTTTCACATACGGAATGTGAATAATGGCCAAAATTCTAAAAGAAGTGAAGTTCACCTTTAAGTGACATGCATGTATTTCACTCCCCTGACCGTACCTCATCCTGGCCCCATTCGGCTGTAGTGTTTTTGCATCCTTGTTAAAGCATATTGCTCCCTGTTGTCATATTTTCCTCACATGGTTGGTTTCTTCTGTTTCTTCTATTTACAGTTAGCTAGTCTGGTAGCCATGACCACAACAGCAGATGGCATGAAGGAGACTAAGTGACAACGGTCTAAATCCAATCAAGTTGCAGAAGACAATGGGAGTTGCAAAGAGAAGAGAGAGACATGCAACCTCATGCTAAAGGGACAAGCTCTACCAGCGAGACCAAACAACAAGTCTATGAAAGGTGAACCGCAATGGAGAGAGAGAACAACGTATTTACTATTAATTTAGTAAATACCTGCAACAAGTACTCAACGGTGATATTGTGCAAATAGCATTGCGCAAGTAATTTAACTTATTAAGTAACACGATGAATTACATGAAGATGTTAGACTACAGATGGGCCAGTCATTCCATCTGCCAATCCATCTGAAAATTCCAAGTATTTTCCTGAATAGGAAGTCTTCACTTACCCTCCCCTGCTACTGCTAGGTAATTTTTAAAAGGAAACCGTGTAATGGTCACTCAGCCTGCAAGTTGCACTGACTCACAGGTGCTCAACAACTACTTGCATTTCACAGACTCACAAGCGCTTGGCGAAGACTTGAGTTTCCCAGACTCAGACTCAATGGTGCAGAGTTCAATGGCTCAGAGTTCTCAGGAAATACTGGCGGGTCACCGACTCACAGGTGCTCTAGCCAAGTATTTTCAGTGACATCTGCCCATGCACTCTGTGACGAGTGCTCGAGAGGTACGAGTGCCTGAATCACTTCAGTGAGTGACTCAGTAAAAGAAATGGGAGATATGTATAGATATGTACTGATGAAGCTTGAGTGATATCAGGTTCTATCATGGTTGGATGTATCTAATATGCTAGTTGTATCGCTCCTACAGCACATGCCCAGCTTAAAGTATAAACCTCGAGAAACATCTGACATCAGATCCAAGACAAAGTCAAACAATAAGTTAGGATAATTACAATTGGATCAGGTGGCGGTGAAAACATTGTTAAGTTCATCCTGTGGGCACAATGTTTTTATGCAGGAGGCGCTATAACAGTGAAAATCCATTTATTGCTGACTGTGACATAAATGTTCCCAGTTACAAATGACATTATGGCGAAAACATCCAGTTGGGCCGGGAATCTCTGTGTCCCAGCAAAAAGAGGGCAATAATAATAATAATAATAATACATTTTATTTGTATAAAGCTTTTCAGAGTACTCAAAAACGCTTTACAGTAAAGAAAAAATAAATAAAAATAGAGTTGAGTAAAAACAGAGTAAACGATGCATTAAAATACAATATCCAAACATTCATTCAGAGCTAAAACAAGGCTAAAAGCGGGGTGGAGCGCAGCAGTCAGGCATAAAAGTTAGACATTAAAAACGGATTTAAACAAGTGGGTTTTGAGTTGTTTTTTTAAAGGAAGGAAGATCGAGGCAAGCACGGAGTGAATGGGGCAAAGAGTTCCAGAGAGTGGGGGCGGCGATGGAGAAGGCTCTGTCTCCCCAGGTTCGGAGCTTGGTCTTACAGAGGAGTGCCAGGACGTTGGAGTCTGAGGAGAGCGAAGGGGATGAGGGGGATTGTGTGGATGAATGAGGTCTCTGAGATATGGAGGGGTCAGATTGTGGAGAGCTTTGTAGGTGATGAGGACGAGAATGAATGGAGAAGGATGAGAATGGATACGTTGGGGAACGGGAAGCCAGTGGAGGTTTTTAAGGACCGGGGTAATGTGTTCACGGGAGCGGGTAGAGATGAGGAGGCGAGCAGCTGAGTTGTGAATATATTGTAGTTTGTTGAGGGTTTTAGATGTTGTACCGTAAAGAATACTGTTGCAGTAGTCGATTCTGGATGTGATAAATGTCTGGATCAGGGGTTCAGCGGCAGAGAACGTAAGTGACGTGTTTGACGTGGGGTTCAAAAGAAAGGGTAGGGTCCAGGAGGATGCCGAGGTTGCGGCTGAGCGGGGATGGAATGAGGGTGGCACTGTCGAGTTTGAGACAGAAGTTATGGGTGGGTGTTGTGTTGTTTTTGGGACCAATGATGATAATATCTGTTTTGTCACTGTTAGGTTTGAGGAAATTGTGTTCCATCCAGGTTTTGATGTCACTTAAGCAGTTGGTGAGGGTGGAGTACATGTTGGAGTTGATGGAGGTGGTGGAGATGTAAAGCTGAATATCATCGGCTGTGGAAATTGAGGCCATGATGACGGATGATAATGCCAAGTGGGAGGATGTAGAGGACGAAGAGGAGAGGACCAAGCACCGAACCTTGGGGAACACCCTGAGGTAAAGGGGCTATGGAGGAGGAGCAGCTATTGATGTGCACGAATTGTTGACGATGTGTGAGGTATGACTGGAGTGGCTGATGGTGTCAAAAGCTGTGGTGAGGTGTAGGAGGATGAGGATGGTGAGATGGCCAGAGTCGGAAGAGAGAAGAAGATCATTAGTGATTTTGAGAAGAGCTGTTTCAGGGCTATGTTTGGCATGGAATAAGCACTGGAAGGATTCAAACAGGCTGTTGGAGTTGAGGTGAGTTTGGAGTTGAGCAGCTTTGACATGTTCAAGGATTTTGGACAGAAAGGGGAGGTTGGACATGGGACAGAAATTGGAGAGGTTATTGGTATCAAGACCAGACTTTGAGTGTGGGGGTGATTGCTGCCAGCTTGAGAGACTGTGGAATGGAACCAGTGGTCTTGTTACCAGCGGAGAAATGATGTGGAGGCAGGGTTTGATAAATGAGGAAGGGATAGGATCAAGGGAGCAGGTTGGCGTCTTAATACCAGTAAGGATTTAAGTGAGTTGCACGGGTGAGATCGGTGTGAAATGGGAAAGTTGCTGAGCGGAGCCAGGTAGCAGAGGGTCGGGGGGCAGCGAGTGAGCCAAGGGGGGACCGAGGGAACTGTATATTTTCGCAATTTAGGACTGGAAGTAAGATAGGAAATGGTTGCATTTGGTGGTGGTGAAGGATGAGGACGAGTCGTCCTTGGGCTTGAGCAGTGTGTTGAAAAAAAAACGTTTGGGATTGTTGGAACCAGATGTAATGAGATTAGAGTAGTATTGTGATCGGGCTGTATTTAAAGCATCTTTGTATTGCTGTAGAAAATCTGTATAGGCTTGGAGATGAACAGTTAGGCCAGATTTCTTGTACAGTTTATCAAGCTGGCGTTTACGGGACTTCATATTATGGAGTAAGGATCAACGATGCATCGGCCGGCCAATATATCGGGCCAATATTTGCGTTCTTTACTTGAATCGGTATCGGCCAATACAGGCGGGGGTTCGCTGAGATATTTTTCCGCCGCATGATTTACAGACAGGCATCCGCCAGGCAGCTATGTGTTGCCGGAGGACGCAGTCGCGGCACCCCGCCGCCACATCATAACAAGGGTACGTTTTCAACTTTGAATTAGCCTCATGAGCTAACAGTTAGGCTTAGTTGAAATATTGCCATCTGCTTTGAAATAGGTAACATGAATATCAAGTAAAAGAATTAGCTTGTTTTTTACACCACACACAGCTCTTCACATTTCCCTGGGTGACCGCTAGGCATAACAGTTTAAGTCATGGTGTGACAACAAGAAATCCCAACAACATCACATACCAACGCAACAGACGAATAAAAGCACTCTCACTAGTTGAGCAGACCAAGAATGAACAACTATGCAACTTTAACTACAAACTGACCAACTATTTACATCGACGGTGCCGCAAAGCACGCTGGGAACGATGCTAGATAAAACTTAAACTACGACAGAAATGTTTTGCACATGGTTGAATATTTATTCCTTTTAAAGTTGATATTGCCGTTTAAATGTGTGTTTAAGAAAGCTGAATCCTACTGTGTTCAGTGTTTACATTTCAATAAATATTTGTTTAAACTTGAGACCTATAATATTTGTTATCATTGTCATTTTTTCATATAAATCGAGGAAGCAACTAAGTGAGGTGTAGAGATCAAATGTGATGGCCAGATGGTCTGATATGTGGAGGTTGTGAATTTTGATATCTGTGTCGCAGACCAAATTCAGGATGTGACCTCTGGTGTGGGTGGGGAAGTTAACTTGTTGAGTGATAGAAAAACAGCTGAGAAGGTCAAGGAATTCTGTCGCGGGGTTGGAGTTAGTGCTGTCAATGTGTAAGTTGAAATCACAGAAGGATAGATGATGAGATGGCATTTAATTGGGTAAAGATGTCTGTGAAATCTGAGAGGAGACAGGAATTTGGTTTAGGGGGGTGACAAATGACAACAGTAACAAGGGGGGAGGGACTGGACAGTTTGAAGGCAGTGAAAAGTAAGAGGCAGTAGCAGGGTGCAGTGGACGCTTTGGCCTGCAGGAGGAGCTGTGAGGAATATTGTAGCCGGATATGGACGTGAGCGAAGTGGGAGGTGGCTGGTTGGATGTAAATAGTCAGGCGGTGTGAACAGCGTGCTGTATATTTACTGGATTGAGGAGGTGTTCAAAGCATTCCCCCCAACGACCTGCAACAACCTGGGCTGAAATCATCAGTTCCCCAGCTCCACCATACTCAAGTGCCGAGGCCGTGGAGAAATTCAGAATCATCAAAATTCTTTCCATCATCATCCAAAGACTGCAATAGTAGCACAGGAGACTTGTGGGTGAGAAGTGTATTTAAAAATAAACAGGAGTTTTGGAAAACATAACCAGGGGCCCGTTGCACAAAAGTAGGATTCAAAGATCCAGGATAAACACCAGTGTTCAGCTCAAATCATCCAGAAAAAGCGTCCAGGTCCAAAAAGGGTCATTGGTTGCAAGCCAGGATGGGTTGACAGGGATTCATTTTCCAGGTGAAACCAATCCTGGATCAGTGCGCACATGCGGCTTCCTGAAATAGACCCCGTTGTGGATTGCAGATTCACCGATTCAAAGATTCGAAGTGGAAATCCTCACCACCAAAGTTAGAAAAGAGGAACGGCATGGCAGAGTACTCCAAAAAGACAGTGTTGTCGTTGTACTCTGATGATGAATCCGTTGAAATTTGTGAGTGAAATTGAATAAATGTAACTCAGACTGTATAACTCTGGTAAATACGTAGATGAGGCATAACTTTCCATTTGGGATTAATAAAATGGAACACACACACACACATCAAAGCATACATATGCTTTGACATCAAGATCTTTAAATGTATATTTTTGTATATGATGCTTTTATTCTGTGCTTTTCATCTTGTAGAGTCAGTGTGCAACTTCAATCCTGAAAGGGGCTGATTACCTGCTTTTATCCTCATTCAATAAAAGACACTCTTTGACATGTACAACATATGGGGTGTGTATTTTATATACAGTCTGTGGGAGACTGCAAATGATCTAATTATTGACTGATTAAATGCCACATGGTTAATATTGTTTATTTACAATGATTGAAATGAATGATCACAAATAATAAATAATAACAGCGGTTCAAGTTAAATGTGCTAATAATGTGGAGTGGTTTCTGGTTTAATGTCAGGGGTGACTGTTGACTTGAGATCAAGGATGAGATTAAATTGATCCTGGACCTTATCCTATCTAGACCAGGCTAACACCACAGAACAAAAAATTAAAAAAATACAAAGATGAATTATTCCAAATTGGAACAGACCGATATGTGGGCCGGCCAATCTAATCAGCTGATTACAATCATCCCTTGACATTTTGCACTTTGAATTTTGCAGCTTCACTCTATCACGGTTTGCCAAATATATGTATCCATCCATCCATTTTCTGTAGCACTTATCCTCCAGAGGGTACTCAAAGAAGACCAGACTTGAGGGATATTCTGTCGTATTTATGACAAAAGATGGCAGCAGGCAGGGCTGCAGCGGCTTTTTGAGCCCACCCCATAACACAGATGGAATATACTGTATATATATTTCCCAGGAGTATGTTGCAAACATGTGACATCCCATAGACATAAAAGACACACGGGATGCTCATCGCTGACAATCATGTTATTGACTCATATGAATTACTACATGAAAATAGTTCAACACAGAAAACACAGAATGATGACAGAAAAAGGGGGACTTTACCTGACTTGCGCTTGGAGCCATAGTCCCTAAAGGAGAAGCAACACGAGAAGGACATGGTTAGTGACAGAAGGAGTCCCGATATCAACAGCAACACGCTGGATCCTCACATTCGTTTAAACAACACAAAGAGCGACCACTGCACACACTTTGGCACAGCAATAAATGCATGTGTTTGGGGAGTGCGGGATGAAGGGAGGGAAGAATGACTTTGGCCACCAGCAAGACACAATTGGTCACGTGACTCCAAAGCTCAGCTGTTCTGTTCCTTCCTATGTTCCGTCTCTCCCTGCTATGCCAGAGAACAAGGCACCCCCTCCCCACATTACAAACAAGGAGGATCAGTGGAAAATGGCTGCTAATGGGATTACAGCACAGATCAGCTGCAGACTTGAAATGTGTGGCTTTTGCTTTGCTGAGGGTACCTGCCTCCAGCTTTGGCAACAATGTGCAACGGAACCCGTTTAAGACCCTCAGAATAGCCGAAACCAAAAACTTGCACATTTACTTGTGACTGTTGCCAGTGATAAGGAGAAAATAAAAGTTTTATTTTTATTTATTTATTTATTTTTGTTACTTATGGCAGTTTATTGACATGAGTTCCCCCATTTGTGCATATTTTTAGTTAGGATTCTTAGTTTAGTTTAGTTTATTTCAAACATGCATACAATGCTAAATTTAAATGCATTGCATATTCACAATTCACTGTTCAACATAAGATAAGAGAAGATAAGATAAGAAATGCCTTTATTCGTCCCTCAGTGGGGAAATTTGCAGGTCCAAAAAGGAGCAGAAAGAAGCAGAGCTTATTAAATCCTACCCCCTCGCTCCATATTACAGCAGTCACTTAAGCACTTACAGATTTCTTAACAGTCTGCGTCCATGCCAATCCTAAAACCCCAGACCCCCAGGCGAGATCCCAGGACCCAGCCAGAGATACCCATACTTTGTCCAGCGCCACCAACATGTCAACAACATGTGTTCAAGGTGACACCAAGCTTCCACCGAGCCCAAGCGCCAAAGAGCACCTTCAGCAGACTGTTGCCGCCCCAGCCCCCATTTCCGACTCTTTGACAGCGCTCCTGATGAAGCTTATTATACACGTATAAGAGACATTTTCATGCTGTATAACATACAGTAGTTATCTTGCTGCTGTGAGCCACAGTCGATGCACTGCACTGCTGACGAGGATGTCATACAACGTCATGTCGAAAAATGTGAACTATTCCATTGAGCGGGTAATTGAGTTAAGAGATGAAGATGGTTCTGTTTATAGAAGCAACAATCTGTCCTTCGTCACTCTCCATTTGCTCTCAGCAAAATTCCTCCTCGTAATCAAAAACCTCTCATCTCATCTGAAATGTGGCCACGTCATCTCAGTGCAGTACAACTGAAGCACTGAATGCTACAATGGAAGTACAGACACTCACTAAATCTTGTCTCAAAACATAGAGGTTGTATCACAATCAACAGAATATAGACATACCACTTCAGCACTGATAGTTGAGATCTCTGGATACATTAAATGTATACATGACTTACAGCAGTGTTTTTCAACCTTTTTTGAGCCATGGCACGTTTTTTACATTGGAAGAATCTTGTGGCACACCACTAACCAAAAATGTTACAAAATGTCACCACGACCTCACACGTGCATCAATAAGTCTATCAGAGGAACAAGGTAGGTGTTGGCACACGGACCAATATTACATTGCTGTGTCAGTCTTTACACCACAGACACTCCACAGTAGCCACGTTTTTACATGACGAGTTATTCTCTTTCCCAATGACCTTTCGGGAAACAATGGTATCCATAGAAAGGAATATTCCAATCTCTCCAATAGGGCATGCCCAGTAAAACGTAAACATCAACATGACGTGATACCGGCTTCCCCAAGTTTTTCTTTCACTTGTTGGAATAACTCCGTATTGCCAGTTTTTCGTCTGTCCAGTCTTGAAATTTAGTTTGAATCATAAACAAACTTTGCTTTTTCCAGTGCCGATTGCTGGCCTCCATTTTTAAAAGTGAAGAACGTCTGGATCTGCGTGTTACGTCATATCTGAGCATCCGCTGAAAGAACGCACCCGGGATCAATTTAAACAGGAAAAGATCAAATTCAATCTTGCTAATATTTTATAATTAAACTCAGGACATGTCTTATATATATATATATATATATATATATATATATATATATATATATATATATATATATATATATATATATATATATATATATATATATATATATATTCTTTTTTAATAAAACTGCACTTGTGAATGGCGTATAGAAGGGTTTAGACTCTGTTTCACAGATAGCGCTAATGCACACGAAAGCTGCTTGCCAACTGCCAATAAACAACAGAAGAAGAAAAACACCACGAAGAAGAAGGCACCCTGACAACTTTCCGATTGAGCGGGTACAAGATACCTCAATCGGATTGGTTAAAGGAATATTCCATCCCTGTTCAATTCTTTCCGTTTGAGCAAATAAACCAAAGTGAATTGGAATATTTGGGTCCATGTATACTATTGACATAATGGCTATTGACATAATATTTGCAAATGATGATTAATAAATGTTAATTATAAAAAGTGATATTGGATAATTCCTCACGGCACACCTGACGGTTTCTCAAGGTACACTAGTGTGCCGCGGCACAGTGGTTGAAAATCACTGATTTACAGAAACAGAGCAAACTAGAACACAAGATTTGTGTATGAACGTCATTGATCAAATAAGATCAACAACATAGCTGCAAGAGCATCCCTGACAACAAGGTCACAAGATCTTCACAGCTGCTAGGAAACACAATTTGATGAAGGAATGGCAGCCTTGCAGTAGCCTGCCTTGTAAAGACAATGTTAACTGTTTTTGTTTTTTTTTTTTTTTTAACTCAGTGAAGACTCTTCTATTTGGGCGGGACAGTGCATGTTAATAAATAGGAAATATAATCATACCAAATTTTTTCAACCCCCAATAAGAATTTATAAGACACGTATTATTATAACATATGAATACAATATTCATCATGAAAATAAATAAAAAATATGTTTTAATAAATTCATATATTTTTTAATTTAGATTCAGTTGTATTTTGTGCAGGTGAGAAGGACTTGAACAAATTTAGATTTGACCTACTGTACTTGTTGATTTGTCCTACTACCACATCACTACTATCAGAAGAACCAAAGTAAGCCACCTGGCGTGGCCCAGAAAGGTGTGCTGCATTCGGGCACATGCTCCGAGCAGCCCGTGGGTGGGTGTGGGTGGTACCAGAAAAAGCGGGGCTCTTCTGTATTACTATTCCCCCTCTGTCTCCCTTTAGCGCCTTCATTCATTGCCCTATGCTCCGATGTATCATCCCCTGCTGATGAATGGACCCTTTATAGTGACCTCTCCACCAATCCCTGTGTGCAAGCAACAACAATATGCTTCATTGTCAGAAAAGTGGGACAAATAGGGATCAGGACGTGACCCCTTGCCTCATAGCATCCATCTCGAGCCACAATCAAACAAATGGGTAAAAGATTGTATTCTTGTCAACTGCTACACCCTTCATTGGAAGGCACTGTGGAGTTCTCAGAGTCTATATCTCAAAAACTGAAAATAGACTGAAGGTGAATAAATTACTTTTCATAATTATTTTTCTTTCACTACAGACCTGTCAAATATTTGTTAAACACTGTGTTTGTCTTCTTCCGGATGCATATGCAACACAACACATGTAGAAATGGTAAGAAAGGGAATAGGTAGTCAGGGTGAAAGGAAAACAGAGGTGTCTATTACAGACATATTTCCCGAGGCAAAGTCCCTGAGGCTTAAAACAAACTTCACAACATATGACTGAAGGATAAAAGATGGTAGGTGTACCATGACATTTGAAGGATTGTGTCAGCAATCAAGAAAATGTCACTTTCTCTCCCAACGGAGCATTCAAGATGCTGAAATAAAACCAATACATGACTTCATTCTTGGAGCACTTTGAGCCTTTAAGTGTCTTTCAGAGATGCAATTCAACCGTCAAACGACTCAAACCATGGCCAGTTAAAATACACAGCCGAACCTCAGTTAGTGTTGTTGATCCTATCCAGAAGGCCCAACTTTAACTGAAGCATTTTCCCATAACAAAAAATCTAAATCCAATTGATTTATTCCAGAAAGCCAAAAATGTTAACACAAAACAGGTTTTTATAATTTTACAATGTAAGGAGAAATCACTTCTAATTACATATAAATGATGAATCAAAGCGATAAGTAATGGTTTATGGTTACTTTTACCTTCACTGTAGATGTACAAAGACACAATGTGGCAGCAAGATCAACACGGACACCACCTTTGGGTTTTGCCATGAGTGATGATTGAATTCACTAGTCCAGCCCTCTGGTCTCGTCTACTAAAAAGGATGCCTGATGGCCATCATTGGAGGAACATGGCAATCACTAATGAAACAACCAAACCGTGTACCACCCCTATGTAACACATCCCCACCATGCCATGAAATGTCTGTGTTTGCTAATACTCTGTGTATAGAAAGTTATGCGCACATTTACACATTATAACACTTATTCCTAATCTGGAGGCCAACCGATCTTCCTGTATAATAACAATAATCTTTTTTCCAAAATCAAAAAGATGACATGACACAAGGTCATGATTTAAACAGGCAGTAATCTGATCATTTTACAGCACCCCCCTTCATGAGTCAAGGTCAAGCGCCTATTGTTATTCATGGGAGGAGCTGTGTGGGGACACGATGAATGATGATCACCCTGTCTAACAGTTTAAGAGACTTCCAGGGGCTAGAGCCATTGTCGTTTTTTGGTTGTAAAACAGCATGCACATATTAATCTTTCCTTTGTCAAAATAAAAGTTAGGAAAGGAAATGTTAAGGGTATTCTGGCTGATAAGATACAACGTAATTTCTGGTGTGTAAGCAGTGCATCTCTTTTATGGCTAAATTTTAATCTTGTGGCATCTCCTTTACTTCAGAACTATCATTTATTCCTTAGGTACACATTTTGTTAAGTTGCTGTGGGATGACTTTAGCGTTCTTTGTAAGATGACGCCATGAGTTCGACTGTTATATTGAGTAATGACCTCCTGTAATTTCCAATGGGTTGATGAGCTTGTTGTGAGTTTTCTCATAGCTAATGATTGGCTCCTGTCAAATAAAGAGCTGTCTGGTCCTCACAGACTAGTGAGTTTCACAATATGCAATTTTTGATGTGGACATGTGCATCTTATATATGTACAAATCCTTTTTTTCCTCTAAATGTTGTGGGTTCGGCTTATACACCAGAATTTATGGTAATTACATACCAATGACCCACATAGATAAAACCAATCCAGACCCAAGTTCATTGCAAAACATAAACGGTATACAGTGGAACGTCAGTTAGCATCCGCACTGGTTAACATGGTTTTTGGTTAACATCAAAAATGTATATGATTTTTTTAATCAGAAAATGTCCTTCCTGATTAGCATCTTATTAGTGGCAACCAGAATCGGCAGTCTGCTACGAAAACTGATCGTGTGATCAGCGACTGATTCTCCAAAATATTTACACAAAACACATTTTTATAGTTTTACAGCTACAGTATTAAATGCATATAACAGTTCAAAGTGCATATAAATAATACCTTCCTTGCAGACTACTGTTCATTGACACCATCTTCCAGTTTTGTCATGAGTTATTTCTTGATTTCAAAATTCAGGGTCTGGGTTCTGTTTGAGGTTTCTTCTGTGGAGGAGGTTTTTCCTTGCCTCTGTCGGCAGGTGCGATTCAGTTGGCTTTCTTCAATACAGTATGAGCATGGTTCTATCGTTGCATTTGCTGTATATATTGTGTTGGACACTACCCAGAACCAGACAACACCCATGCAGGCCTACAAGGAGAGATGCCTTGCTCAAGAGCACCTCTGCACCTCTGGTCAGGAAGGAAACAAGCATCTCTTGAATTCGTACCCTTCAGTGCCAAAGCCCAAAGTCTTTACTGAGATACTGTAGGGCTGTCCTGTTTGGACTGAATCTATAATGTTGACACAATTTATCTAACGGCATTGAAACCAAACCACAGCTTTCCATTCTGGCAGTAAAGATAAAATGTACTACTGCTCTGACAATCACTGCTGTTTTTTTTTTTGGTTTTTTTTTTATTCAATTCTCTTTTAATGAGATTCTGTATGAAAAAGAAAAACAATAATGACGTAGCATGAAGGCAACACTTTAAAGGTATTACCAATGAAAGAAGCTTCAGGCATACAGGGACAATGAAAGCCATAAGATTCAATCCAAATGAGAGTGAAAAGACCAGCTGATTGCAATGGAGTGACATGAGCTTGGCGCACGACCAGGCGTGCTGTACTACATTTCTCTGCAGGCAGGGGGCGCTCCTACTCAACACTGAACAACTACGGCGCACATAGAAACATCTGGTATTCTGCAGATGCCATTTTTTCTGGTAGGTTTCATATTGTTTCCTGGGTCTGGCCTGTCATTCTTTTCTTCTAATAAGATCATTTCCTGAAAATTCAATTGAGTTGACGTGCCTGCTATTGACCGCCTACTGATGTATCGTTGGCTTTGTATATTGTGGGGGTGAGCTAGTGTGATCTTCAAAAAGAGAAACATAACTATCTGTTTTCTATCTCCCCCTCAATAGCAAGATGAAACGGACATATTTAATCAGTCAGCTGGTGCTACTCATCACTCATAGGAAGTCTAGTTGACAGTAGAATCAATAAAGTCCATTATCAATACAATCTATCCATGGACACTGGTCAAATGTGGATTTGTTGAACTTTTGAAAACTTATCTGGAAAATAAGTCAAATGAATAAAGTAAAAATAAGTTATAACATAAAAAATGAAACATGACCATTAGAATCTCAATGTAGTGTACTGTTGCTAAAACCTAATTAAACCTACTTTCAGCACGCAGCTCATTTTTTTATTGCCGTTTTCGTCATTAGTATGTCCAAAAAGTCAGACAGTCAAAAAAAAGTCAAAAAAGTCAATTGAAAAGTACAAAAACGTAAGCAGTTTTCCTCATAAGAAATCACAGAAATCCAATTACAGTGGAACCTCGATTAGTGTATGCTGCAGTTGTCCTGTTTTTCGGTGACACTAAAATTTAGCCTCAGTTTGCGTACATCTTCTGGTTAATGTCCTTGTTAGCTGCATGGAAACAGGAAGTGGAACTCAACTCAGTTGCATGTCTATGATGTCATCAACAGTTGGCTCTGTAGTTCTTAGCTATCTATCAAATCACAAAAATGTTAACACAAAACAAGTTTTTATAGTTCTACATACATTAAAAAAGTTCCAAGTTCAATGAAGATGTGATTTTGGCAAAGACAATATGTGGCAGGGAGATGAATGCGAACACCACTTTTGTGTTTTGATACGAGTTATTTCTTGAATTCACGTGTTTCTCACCTTCCTTATCAAAACGCTGTCACTTGTAACAATCTTTGGCTCCATTTTGCAATTGTGATCAAAAGAAAAGCAGAGACCTGAGGTGTGAAACACTACTGAATTCAAGAAATAAATCATGGCACAACACGTCATAGGAAAAAAGCAAGATGGAATAAGGAAGTTGTGCATGCCTACGGGTGAAAGAGTGCATTTGTGTAGAGCTGAGGTTGTCCACACAGACACACGGGTGCTTTTCTTTGTCCTATAATAGCCTAGCCATCAAAAACAAGCCCACACGACCGAGGGAGACTTAGTCGGATCTCCTCCTTGTTGGGTATCAAATAAAAGTAACCCACCGGAACAACACAAAGCTCACAACTGCTCTGACTGAGATGGATCAATCAATGTGCACACACATGCATAATCAAACACACACACACACACACACCTCCCAGCAGCCTCAAGCTCTGCTGACCACACACTTTAAGTGTTTAACCCCATCAACGCCTCACTGTACATCCTCTGTATGTTGCGTCGCATTGCCTCAAATGAGTGCTATTGATCCCTATAGTGGGGGGGAATTAAATGAGCTTATCCATTAGGGTTGAGTCAGCCTGTCGCCTCTATGCTACTTGTAGAAGACGGAGAGCAACGGATGATGAAAGGTAAGATCATAGCTAATTGGTTCCAGAGCCGACCGTGACAAGTACATTTTCATGAAGCAGGATGCCTTATTTATAATTGGAGTATTTCCGCAGTTTGAACAGGGAAAAGCTGTTTACCACCTTGGAAATATGTTTTTTTTAACAATACAGAGAGCCCTCTTGATGTGAAATAACACCCCCATGGTTACCTTTATGCTTGTATGACCCAATGTAGTAAATATATTAACTGTAAATAAAACAAAAATAGACTCACATATTAGCATTGCGAGACGTCCTTGTTGTTCCTTTTTTAATTCCAGTTTCAATGTGACATTACTGACACCTAGTGGCCAGACTAGAATACTACATCTTTGAATGTGTCTCCCAAATGCCTTTGTATTTGTATTTCACTTCATTTAGCCATTGATAAGCTTGACATTTTTTCATTTCTGCAAAATGTAAATCATATTTATTTAAATATGATTTATTTGTCTTTTTACTAATAATAGGTGGCATTCATCCATAACTTATTTAATACCAAAGATGTATTACATCTTTATGTTTTTTGCATGAGAGGCGAAAACAGAGGAGGTGATGACGCAACTGTACACTGTACACTAATTGATGTCACCTTTAGAGTCGATTAAGCCATATAAACGGCCACAACATGGCAGAAGTGCATTTGGCAAAAAAAAAAAACAAAACAAAAACACTTTTTGTGTTGTTTATGTTGGTATAGTTTATATATTTCAGCTGTCACAAAAGCAAAAACTCTTTTTTCTCTTTTAGTAGGGAACTGCTATTTTCCTGAAAATTACAGTCGCTCTACTGCTGATTATCTTCTTTTAGTAGGGAACTACTATTTTCCTGAAAATTACAGTCGCTCTACTGCTGATTACTAAAGAACAGAAAAAGGTAGAAACAAACTTTTATTCTAAAGAAAGTTCGGAATCTTTCTTCTGGCAGGTTTCATGTCTATATAGCCATAGAACACAATATTCCGTGTGCTGGTAATGACGGGGTTGTTGTTTGAAAAATGGCTGGGATTAACAGTCGAGCTTTTGGGACAAAAGAGCGGCCAATATTGGCGGGTGTGTCTCCTCTCGCTGACCTTTTTAAGATGTTAATGGTCACTTCCACGGTTGACAGCTGTCCTTTTTTTTGCACACTGCCACTTGGGAACTAATAGGTAGTATTATTCTTCCTCAGTGTGGGTTCTTCCGCTGCACACGCCGCAACTAGTTCTTTAGTATTGTCAAAATTAAGTTTTTAATAACTTGATGGGAGCACATTGGTAACCACAAAATGTTGTACACCGAGGACCAATTGGAATCACCAGGAACGTTTGTCCATGTGTGCAAAGCACATGTCTGTAAAAACTTAGCAATATGGATAATCTTTGTAGCATTCTGACATATTTCCCGTGTCTATATTAGGGACTCTATTTAATTGTTTAAAACCATTTTCTATTCCTGTGAGAATACTCTGCGCTTGACTGCTTCTGCCTACATCCTGGCTCTAATTGCACTTGAAACTGCATGTTTTAGTGTTTTAATGTGCATGTTTGTTAAAGCTTTTCTCATGATGCCTCATTATACCAATGATATCAGATGACAGGTGCAATGCTTGAAAACACACACACATAGCAATGTAAAATACTATTAGCGTCCACCCTATTCCTCCAAATATATCTATTTTGCACACCCTTTTTTCCATCGCCTCCCATCTGACAGGAAGCACACCCATACACAAAGCATACGATGGACTAATACTACTTATTAGTAAGTACAACAGGGCTTAAAATCACTTCCTCAAAAAAACAATTCCATTACTAAAACACATATATACAGTACATAATGACACACACTTTACAACCCCAGTCTTGAATGAAAGGATAACCACATTTATGTACACATTCACCAATGCCTCATTATAATTCAACGGAAGACTGAAAGCATTCATCCAATTATGAAACCTAACTGGAGTTGCACTCATTAGCTCATGAGCCTGGAAAAACAAATGGGAGAAAAAGGGTAGATCAGCTGACTCAGTATTTGACCTTCAAATCTGGGGAATAGAGGGAAGCATGACAAGCTTAATGTTTGTGTTAATGTCCAAGCAGAAGCTGTAGCAATTATACATCTGATCAAAGAAACGTAGTATTTGTCAGATCAAAACACCATTAATCATTGGCCAGTTCTATTTAGGCTCGTTACATTTGTCTGAGCGGCTATTTTACAAGCACCGGCGAGACATGGTCCCCCAGACATGCTCATTATATTTAGCGATGAAAGACGGCATTAATTCGATAATTTAAATCAAAATACAAGTGTCCACAAAGGTAAAGTGTCCGCCTCGCAGTTCCACTTCTGTACCGCAGTGCAATGCAAAAACCCTCCACAAAGCAACCCAGCCCCTGACCAGCGACACAGCCAAGAAGGCAGAGCTTGGACACACTCCTCCGGCGCTTGGCAACCCTCACGTTCCTGTGGCGCAACTTTTTTTTTCAAGACCGATACGATAACCCATACATTATTTTTAACTATTCTTTTTTAAATGTAATTTTTTTAAATGATTTAACTCGCCCGGAAATAAGTGATTCACAGGTCCAACCAAAATAGCTACATACATAAAATGAGAGTTGTGAGGACGGATACAGAACAGAGAGAGAATCAAAACGCAAAGAGGACAGAGACAGGGTGGAACAAGAGGAATTAACGCCTGGGGTGCATACAAGGAACACGATATTAATGAACAGTGCCCTACTAGCATTTGAGTTTGGAGAGGAGAGAGTGTCCAATTAGAAGGTACCCAAAGGGGCTATCTTGATATCTCAGGCAATTATACATTTCTTACACTATAGCAACCATTTGATGCTCTGTCCCCCCACCCTTCACAAAAACTTCATTGAGTTTGTCACAAATCTAAGGAGGGAAAAGCTGAGACAGGGTTAAACTCAATACCCCTGGTGGTCTCTGCAATAAGAATAATTATCAGATGAAGCAATTTCAATGGGAAGTGTGCGTGAACTATAATAAACTGTTGAAATGAATGAATGTCGAAATGTCATGTGTGTCATGGTCGTGGCTCGGATGTGACCCCAGGATGCAGAGAGCAGGACCAAAAGTGCAGATAAAAAGGTGTTTTCTTTATTGCGAATGCTTAGCAGCAGTGGGAGAACAGCAATTTGCCAAATGGAACAAAGATAGGTAATGAACCAGCAAACAGAAGGAGCACACACATAAACTAAATAGGAGAGGCAGAAATAGGAAACAGGTGCGGAAGGTAGGAAAAAGAAACGAGACAAGACAGGAAATGAGTACCAAACTAGGAGCATACAAGGGGAAACTAAGCTAGAAGGGGAACAAAGGAAGTAGTGGCAAAATAAGGGCGTAGACACAGGAACAGAAGAAAAGAGGAAAACTAAGAGAGCTGTCAAGAGAGGGTGAAGCCCAATCGTGACAGTACTCCCCCCTCAAGGACGGATCCTAGACATCCAAAAGGTCCAAAGGCTAGGAGGGGTGGGTCCCTGGCAGGACCTCTCTGGAGGTCGGCCAGGGCCACGCAGGGGTGCGGCCTGAGAGGTGAGCGGCCTGAAGGGGACGGTGCTCCTCTGGAGGGCACCCTGGACAGCAGGCCCAGCGGAAGCCATGGATGGACCCCTCTGAGGGGCGGCCAGGACGGTGGGCATGGCTGAGGAGGCCAGCCCGACATGGAGGTGGCCGTGGAGGAGAGGACGCCGGATCAGGAGGCGTGGCGTCCCGCCGTGGAAGAGCGGATGCCGGATCAGGAGGAGCAAGCCCTGGGTCTTGGCTGGACTGTGGAGCAGAGGAAGAGGAATGAGAGTCTTGGTTGAAGGGTAGCGTACCAGGCAGCAAATCCTGGCTTGCAGGAGGAACCGGTTGTGCTGGAGGACCGGCGGACTGTTCCTCCTCGGGCGACCAGCAGGGGGCACCATCCCCACACTCCACGGACAGGATGTGAGGTGCGTCCTCCCACGCACATCTGGTCCTTCCGTAGGCGAAACCAGGGAAGGGAGGAGGGGGACCTGGAGGAGGGTTTAGAGTTCCGCCTGCTCTGATGCCCGGACCGGGGGTACAAGGGACCTCAGAAGTGGTTTGGGCTCTGGGGGGTCTGGGGCTTCAAGCCGCTAGGCACGGGAGCCAGGGGGTGCAGAGGCTTGAAACAGCGAGGTCTTGGCACTGGAGGAATCTGGGGCGTCACGCAGCTTGGCACGGGAGCCAGGGCTTGGGAACCCCTGGGACTGCATGGCTTGGGCACAGGAGGAATCCAGGGTGCCATGCAGCTTGGCACGGAAGCCAGGGTTTGGGAACTCTTGGGACTGCGTGCTTTGGCCACAGGAGGAATCTGGGGCGCCACGCAGCTTGGCACGAGAGCCGGGGTTTGGGAACCCTTGAAACAGCGAGGTCTTGACACTGGAGGAATCTGTGGCGTCACGCAGCTTGGCACGTGAGCCAGGGTTTGCAGAACCTTGGAGCTGCATGGCTTAGGCACTGGAGGGATCTGGGGCGTCACACAGCTTGGCACAGGAGGAATCCGGGACGCCACGCAGCTTGGCACGGGAGCCGGGTCTTGGGAAACCCTGGAACTGCAGGGTTTGGCCACTGGAGAGGAACGTGTGCCATGCTCCTCTTCATGTTGCGCGAGAGGCAATGGGGATCGGGAAGAGGTGGTCGGCTGGAGTTCGGCTGACGTGATGAGGAGACCATCAATAGTGGCGTGATGGGCGACGAATGGGCGACGAATGGGCGACTCAGCGGTGGCGTGGGGGTTAATTCCGCCTCGGCGTGGAAGAAGGAGGTGCACTCACCTTACTGCCATGTGAACCCTTAGCGGGGGTCGGCCGAGACGTGCGTCGGCTTTGTGGTCGGGTAGGCTTTTCCATTGGGGGTCCCGGATACACCCACGCCATGGCATGAGCATGCCGTCCGGCCCTCAAACCATATCCACCAGCTCCTCCGGGGTAAACGTGGCTGATTCCTTCTCCATGGCCTTGCAGATCTGCCAGGTCCAGAAGTCGCTCCCCGCAAGGTCATCTTGTGGCTAGTTCATTCTGTCACGGTCGTGGCTCGGGTGTGACCCCAGGATGCAGAGAGCAGGACCAAAAGTGAGTACCAAACTAAGAGCATACAAGGGGAAACTAAGCTAGAAGGGGAACAAAGGAAGTAGTGGCAAAATAAGGGCGTAAACACAGGAACAGAGGAAAAGAGGAAAACTAAGAGAGCTGTCACGAGGGGCTGAAGCCCATTTGTGACAGTATGAATGTAGGAATAGTTTGGAAGCTGAGCTGAAGCCACACTGAACGTTTGGGAGACGACCACTATGACATGAGCCCTGGCCTTCTGCTAAAGATATCCACTTGCATATCCATTGCCTGCGTGCTTTTGGGGGTAAGAATGATTCCTTGTCGGTAAGGAATGAAATACTGGAGTCCCTCAAAACAAATACAAACGAACCAAATATATGACTTATAGATGACTGCATATACGTATTTGGTAAAATTATTGCAGTAATTGTAATTTTGAACTGTGGATCTTGACTGCTAGCGCTGTCCAGAGAGCTCATGTTGTGTACAGTGATCTAATACCGGGGACTAAAAGCAGCAACGTGTGCAGTTGGTTTGAATGAGGACATCCCTCATATTAATGTACACTGTATGTGTTGTATTTGTGTATATACATAGACTATTACTTACTCCACAGGGGGGTTGATGTCCTCGGCTTTCGTCTCAAAGAAGCGCAGCACCTCTTCACTCTGTGAGATTTGAGGGGGGAGTCGCACAAGTGCCTAAAGAGAAATTATTTGTATAAGAGGGGGGTATTCATTTTCTCTGAATAACACAGAGACCACAATTAAACACAAAGGGGATTCAATACGGTGGATCCTCAGTTAGTTTACGCCCCCGGTTAGCGTGTTAAGATAAAAAATTCACACAAATATGCGCACATTTTCCAGTTAGCATACAAGATGCCGCACATACTGTATTGTATACTGCATGAGTCCACGTGGGTTCTTCATGTATTTTTGTTTTTTTTTAAATACAACATCTATTTACTTGCCAATACATGAAAACAGGAAGCGGAAGTCATGTCTTCAGTGGTTGACTCTGAAGTTCTTTGCCAACTAACACAGTTACGCCACAAGTCTCAAAAATGAGTTTTTCATGTTTTACTTTCACTGAAGACGTTATTGTTGCCAAAGAGACAATTTGGCAGCGAAAGAAACACTGTGGTGTTTTTGCGATGCCTTATTTTCTGAATTCAATAGTGAAAGTCTTTGTCGAAACGCTGGCATTTGCAACTTTCGTTGGCTCCATTTTGGCTTATTATGCAGCCGTGCTCAAAAGAAAATCCTAGACTTGAGGTGAAAAACACTGAATTCAAGAAATAAATTGTAGCATCAAAGTGGTATCCAATGTTGATCTCACTGCCACATCGAGTCTTCGGCAACAATCACGTTTTCAATGAAGTCCAATGTACTGTTGTTAAGAAATATTCCCGTATGTTCACCAGCAAAGGCAAACCACCGTCAGGGATCATATTTCACAGTAAGCATTCATATTTAATGGTCTACTGCTTCGACAAAGGAAGTCAAACTGAGAGTGAAGCCAGAGTATGTGACATGTAAGACGTATGTACAGTATATTTCATTGACATGTTATTGAAAGAGCCCTGCTGTTTTGATGGAAGAGGCAGTATTTCACTGTGAAGTCATGGTGGGATGGACTCAGCATCTCATCATCTCCAGAGAGCCTGGAAAACGCCGGCTAATTAATCCTCCTCTCTGCTGCTTGCATGGTAAAAAAGGATGTAGGAAGTAAACCAAGTTCTTGGAAAACAAGCTGGCCATAGAAACTGTAAATATGTTTGGGGGTTATTTGGGAATGAGGAAAGCAAAGTACTTTTAAGCAAAGTAGACTTTTGCAGAGGATAGAGTAATTGCATTTCAATTATAAAATGCTACAACAACAACAGCAAATCTGTGCCACACTAAAGGAAGGAAAGAGTGGGGGGAGCGGGAACTGATTCAGGCTTAAATAAAAAAAGGGGAGCATCAGGAAGTCAGGTTTGCTTTTTCCTGAAGAGTGAAAATGTTTTACTTGTTTAAACTGGACAGTAATTGGAAATATATTACAGTGGCACATTAGCAATTCAACATTCACAGCCTTTTTTCATGCAGAAAACACACCAAAGCACAATAGCAATAATTTATAGGTAAGATCTACGTAAGAACGCCCATAATTCTTCATAATAATTCACCAATAATGTTTTTCTCTGGGCGTTGCAATTTCACTTTGTTCGGTGGTCCTTAAATGCACCCTACTTCGCTTCAAATTTCGCTGCTTCTCTCGCCCATGTTTTTTCAAAAATATTCTAATTAATAAACCATGCTGTTTCCTGGTTGACTATGGCCTATTATTTGTCAAAATGTGCATACTTAAGCAAATTTTATTTTTTGGCCTCAATCAAGCATTTTTAAGCATAAAGATGGAAAAAATAAATGTTCGTACCTGAAAATGCTTGATTGAGGCCAAAAAGATGTGTAAAAGTTGCTTCCAAATACATCCTTTCTTCGAGCAATTAGGTGTATTCAACCACAAAACAGCATGATTTGTTAATTAATCTATTTTTTTAAAAAGGTGACATTTTCAGGGCATCATGGTGAGGGATTACTATACACCTTCCCAGGACAATGTCAACTGTCCTGAGCCTGCTACTAAACATTCCGTTAAGGCGTGCTGATGACATATTCCCATGATTGTGATGATGCTACGTGTCCCATTCTGTAGCTTGTGAAAGGACAGCTGGGCCGTGACCTTCAGCCTGGTACGAATGGTGATATTCCCCAGAGTCAGATGGGGAACTGACGGATGTTTACAATACACTTTATCTTTACCCTGCAGTAGTCGTCAATGAACCGCAGCCGCTTCATGGCAACATCCCGCACATGACTCCTCCGGAAGAGAATTTTGCCTGCATGAGGACAAAAGAAGAAGAAAGACAGAGAAATAATGAGACTGAAGGACGGAAGAGCTCAAAGAGCATGTAGAACCGACACCCACCAGCAGATGTTAGTAATGTTTCAATGTCAGCACAGCAGCCCCACATTACAGTTAATGTAAATGCATGTACATATATTCCATGAATTAGTTTTATAACGCCATAAGCCAAGGCAGACGGTGTGAAAGGAAGAACATGTGTCAATCTGAAGGAGTCGATGCCTCTTCAGCCATGAACCTCAGTGCACATCAATGGCATGCTATCACTAACTGTATGGCAGCAGCTGCTTACTGTAAATAACGCTTTTATTTTGCTTCCAGGCATTGAATGCGCCAAATCCCTTGTGTGATTTGTGTGTGGACTTTGATGTTGCAATATATATATAGTATACTCATTGATCATAAACACAACTAGCAAAACAATAAATGTAGTCAATGTAGTGTTCCTCCGTGAATCACCACCTTATCGTGACGGAGGGGTTTGAGTGCCCGAGTGATCCAAGGAGCTATGTTGTCTGGGGCTATATGGCCCTGGTAGGGTCTCCCAAGGCAAAGATTAAGATTAAGATATGCCTTTATTCTACCTATAAACAGGTCCGAGGTGACGGGACAGACCAAGAGTGATTCAGAAGACCCTTATGAACAAAACCAAGAGGAGGAACCGTACCTCACCTGGATGTGGGTGGGATTCAAAAGACCCTTATGAACAAAACCAAGAGGAGGAACTGTACCTCACCTGGATGTGGGTGGGATACCGGGGCCTCACCCTGGAGCCAGGCCCGAGGGAGGGGCTCGCAGGCGAGCGCCTGGTGGTCGGGCCTTCACCCGTGGGGTCTGGCCTGGCTTCAGCGGTTGTCGAGGCAAAAACTCAGGTGTGGGAGGAATTCGGTGAGGCCAAAGAGCACGACTTTCGGTCGGCCTCGAAGAGGTTCTGGCAAACCGTCCGGCGCCTCAGAAAAGGGAAGCAGTGCCCGGTCCACACTGTTTACAGTGGAGACTGGGGCCTGCTGACCTCGACTGTGGATGTAGTCGGACGGTGGAAGGAATACTTTGAGGCCCTTTCAATCCCACTGACATACCTTCCATAGAGGAAGCATATATAGTCTGAGGACACATATGTGGACAGTGCCATCACCGTGGCTGAGGTATCTGGGGTGGTCAAAACGCTGCTCAGTGGCAAAGCTCCAGGTGTGGACGAGTTCTGCCCAGAATTCCTCAAGGCTCTAGATGTTTTGGCTGGCACGTCTCTTCAACATTGCGTGGAAGTCGGGAACAGTACCTTTGGATGGCAGACTGGAGTGGTTGTGGTCCCCCTTTTCAAGAAGGGTGACCGGAGGGTGTGTTCCAACTATAGGGGGATCACACTCCTCAGCCTCCCTGGGAAAGTCTATTCCAGGGTGCTGGAGAGAAGGGTACAACCGTTGGTCGAACCTTTGTTACAAGAGGTCCAATGTGGTTTTTGTCCTGGTCGTGGAACACTGGACCAGCTCTACACCCTCACGAAGGTGCTTGAGGGTGCATGGGAGTTTGCCCAACCAGTCTACATGTGCTTTGTGGACCTGGAAAAGGCATTCGACTGTGTCCCTCGTGGCGTCCTTTGGGGGGTGCTCCGGGACAAACAGGGCAGGAGCCAGTAGTAAGTCGAGCCTGTTTCTGGTAAACGTTGGCCTCCACCAAGGCTGCCCTTTGTCAACGATTCTGTTCACAATTTTCATGGACAGAATTTCTAGGCGCAGCCAAGGTGTTGAGGGAGTCCGGTTCGGGGGGCCTTAGAATCTCATCACTGCTGTTTGCAGATGATGTGGTTCTTATGGCTTCTTCGGGCTGTGACCTGCAGCGTTTACTGGGACGGTTTGCATCTGAGTGTGAAGCATCTGGGATGAGACTCAGTACCCCCAAGTCAGAGGCCATGGTTCTCAGTCGGAAAAGGGTGGAGTGCTCCCTCCGGGTTGGGAATTAGGTCCTGCCCCAGGTGGAGGAGTTTCTTAAAACTCCTCCACCTGGGGCACTTATTCATGAGTGAGGGAAGGTGTGCGGGAAGCGTGAGGTCGACAGACGAATCGGCGCAGCCTCGGCAGTAATGCGGTCGCTGTACCGAACCATCGCGGTGAAAAGAGAGCTGAACCGGAAGACAAAGCTCTCAATTTACTCTCTCGATCTATGTTCCCCCCTATGGTCATGAGCTTAGGGTCATGACCGAAAGAATGAGATTGCGGATACAGGCGGCTGAAATGAGTTTCCTCTGTAGGGTAGCTGGACTCACCCTAAGAGATAGGGTGAGGAGCTCAGCCATCCAGGAGGGGCTCAGAGTAGAGCCGCTTCTCCTTTACATCGAGAGGAGTCAGTTGAAGTGGCTCGGGCATCTAGTCCGGATGCCTGCCGGACGCCTTCCTGGTGAGGTGTTCCGGGCATGCCCAGCCGGGAAAAGGCCCTGGGGCAGACATAGGACACGCTGGGGGGGATTATGTCTCACAGCTGGCCTGGGAATGCCTTAGTGTCCTCCCGGTGGAGCTAGAGGAGGTGGCCAGGGACCGGGAAGTCTGGGCTTCCCTATTGAGACTGCTGCCCCCGCGACCCGGAGGAGGAAAATGGATGGATGGATGGAATGTAGTGTTCCGGGCCACTTATCAGCCCAATTGTATCAAATTGTTTACATCAAGTGTAACAGTCCAACTCTTACTATGGTGTAGTTTTTATTCATAAGCTGCAGATAGCACCAACTATTTCTACAACATCAACTGTCATGTACATCATTATGACTGTGGTCCAATCCTGGCCTCCTCATCTTCACTCTCAGCAGTGGCCGGGCTTATTATTCATTCATTCATTTTCTACCGCTGGTGCCTATCCCATCTGTATCAGTGTTCTCCCTAGAGCAGTGGTCCTCAGTGCTTTGGTAAAGGGAAGAGTCTCTACCGCGGGGTTACCCGGCATGCCTTGCGCCATGTACAGTAAATGTGGGTATGGTTTTGCATGCATGTTGGTGTGCAAGCATTATTTTGATATCCACACAATCCGGTGTGGTGCAGTTACGCGTTGTGTTCCATTTGTGTTGGTTTTGTTCACACCGCGACTTAGATAGGGGTTTGTGTTGATCACGTCATCTCCATTCATGCTGTGTTGCTAGAGTGTATTTGCTGTCTAATTGCTGCAATTAAAGAAAACTTTGATAAAGTACGAGCGTTGTTACAGATGACTCCTGCATCATTTTTTGGGCTGTATCAGACCAACATCCGATATCAGCATTGGATTGGAATGCCCCTACTACTAAACACAGCATGGATTGAGTTAATATGAATGATGAGCTGCTCTGGACTGGGTTATGGCAACTTTGTAGCGACATAACTGAATGAGATGAGCAGGTTTCATGCAAATCAACTAAAGTAAATCTTAATAATGTGATTGACGAGGATGCCAAGCTATTTTTGTTTGACTGATCAATCACACAATGTATAACGTATGTTCTCGTTTTGGCTGACATCTCCCCATCACTATACACTTAGTGAACAACACACCCATTATCCGGTAAGAAGGGGAGAGAAACCCTCACAAGAGAAGAAGCTCAGTGGGGGCAAATGAAAGAATTTACAGCCCATGCTGGGGCCATGTGCTATAACCGCACATGGTTTACCTAAACAAGCAGAATAATTTATATTCCTTTAGTGCATAATAAGGTAGAAAAGTCAAGATGATGAATATAGATATGATGTATATAATATATATAGACATGATATGACACTAATTTGCTCTGTCACCTATCCCACAAAACATATAGTTTATTATACAGTGGACCGTGTTGGATTCGCTTTTATCACGTTTTTGTGTATATAATTAGGGCTGTCCAAGTTAATGCGTTCATTACAAGTTTATGGAAATTCTCTTTATCGGCACAATTTTTTTGTCATGTTTGACCCTCGGTCCCCACCAAAGTTTAAGAAAGCAAAGCAGTGGTGTGGCAATAGATGTTGAGCTGCAAACGGGAACAAATACTGAACAGAAATGGACAAAGAAAAATGTATTTTGGATGGTAAGTTTATCTTCAAAGCCCGGGTAGATGGCTCTTGAGCAAGACCAAAGTTATTTGAAGTTATTCGTATCTACTGATGCTGTGAGATGTGAAATGGCAGCAAAGGCTCACTGGGGAATTTATTTGCATTATTATTATTATACTCAATTTATTTACCATTTGTGCTTTAACTGTTTGTCAAAGTGTACATAGTATGTGTTGCAATATGTAAATAAAACCATCCATCACCTTAAAACCAAGGTATGTACCACACCGCGACTATGGCATACCACTGCACCCCCGGCACGTACACACGTGCAGAGTAGGCGGGCACAGAGTTCCTAGCTCAGACTGACGCACAGCTCTTACATTATTAATATGGGAGTCGCTCAGATAACTGGAGCTCAGGAGCAGGCTATTACCTGGGAGAAATGGGATAATCCTCTTCTTTGGGTCTTTCTGCCCTCCCTCAATCGGAAACTTGTCAAGGATCTGCATCTATCAAGGTAAGAAAACAAACACTTATCAGGCAAAACATTTTAGGGAGAAGTTCAATGACTACGGTAAAACACAGAGATAACAATACTTCGTGGGTGGGTGCACTGTACGAACTGCAACAGCAATATATTACATCGGATCTAAATGTGCCAACAGTGAGGACATAACTCCATGTCATGAGGTAGTGTTAATATTTTTGTTATTTATTTGTGGGGATACATTTGGAAATCCACTTTTTTAAAATTTGCCGTTAACCCTTAGCCACATGGTGGACGAGTGGTTAGCATGTTGGTCACACAATCAGGTGATTGGGTAGACCTGGGTTCGAATCTCCGTTTGGGCATCTCTGACTCCAAATGGTGCAAGCAAACTATTCAAATTCAACAATGGGTACCATCAAGCCCATCCACCATACCAACACCACAGATATATTTCAGTCCTGTAGAATACACTCATGACTCCTGAAATTCGTTATGTAACATAACATAATGGATGTAAAAAGTCGACAACACCGGCCTGTAAGTAACCTTATTTCATATACAATTTACTCAACCTAGCTTACCATATTCAAACATTTGCATATTACATCTTATTTTAACCCGCAAAAAACAACCCCCAACATCACGTCTGTGTGATCAGAGCATCAGCGGCAAAGGGAGAAGCGGCAGGGCTTTGTGGGAGTTAAACTTGCTGTCACTTCGTCAAAAGGCACAGCGAGACAAACATGATGGGAAATGCTGACTCCGAAAGTGGAAATGGCAAACACCCGAAAGCAAGACACGCAGGAGAGGTCAGGGGGTACAAATGAAGGAGTCAGCCTTGTTGTTTACCCATCTTCACTCCAGGATAAATCATTCAACTCAAGGACGAGAGCCAAAGTAAAAGCAAACAGAGGCGATCCACAGGATGTGTGGCTGTGATTTCTTGGGGAGAAAAACATGACAATACTGGGACGCAGGTATCGACGCCAGGCGGCTTTCACTTCATCTGTGGGATCTATATATTGCATCGCTTATTTGTGTACTCCGGGCACATTTGAGTCAAATATTGTAGGTCTTTGGTGTCATAGGTGATTGAGTTTATGTTTGATTCCTTACGTTTGAGGAAGGGTGGGGTGTCGATACGTTCAGTTCGAGGGGAGGGATTGATTTATTGTAATTAAATAGCCCTATTGGACACCATCGAGCATTTTTGGTTGCATTGTTTCTCCCGGAGCGGATATCTGGTCTTCCCATGACCTCTGTTGTTTGTGTTGTAGCTTCGATACTTGTAAAAGTAAGTGAAGTTTTTCTGTGCAGCGTGGGAGAAAGTTAGCTCATGCACAAAACTATGGTTCGTTCAAGGACCGTCGAACAAAGTGGGATGAGTTGCTGCTTGCTAAATCAGAATGAAACAAAACCATGTAAACATGCAAGAACTGTGGGGTTTCTAACTGCAAGGTATTCTTGACAAAATTATTAGCCCTCATTTCAAAAATGGATATACATTTACATAAAATGCGATGTAGTTATTAACTTATTTTTCAATGTCTTTTTTTTATCATTGTGCCTAAAAAGGCACCAATCTGTGGGTTGTTGGGGAACGTTGCTGTACAGAACAGGAAGTTACAAAGACCTTATTTTCTCTTTTTACGTCTACTATGTTGGGCAATACGAGTGCAAAGGTGACGATAGGAGTGTTCCTGTCCAGGGGGCTCGTATAAAGTTCAATCATATTTACAATGAAAATATTCCATTTATAAATAAGTGAGGTGGTCAAAAATAGTGCGTTAACGCCGGTCTAATTAACGCATACACATCATGGCAAGAGACATCTCTCCTTTATGAGGACAGACGGCGGCACAGTGTTGCTCCCCACAGAGTCACACGATGTCTGATGCTCTTTTATAACGTTATTCTGGCCTGAACACATCAACAGTAGTGCGATTCTAACACCATATATGTACGTACGTGTCTCCAACACTGAAACACGTCTCTAGTCGGCTCAGCCTCGGAATGATGACTGAGAGCTGCGTTCAAGGACAATGTCTTTATTATGCGTGTATGTGTGGTCT
>NC_080466.1:22692500-22722500 GCF_030265055.1 Doryrhamphus excisus | reverse complement strand
ATGTGGTGTCGCGTGAAAGGCATCCAGTAGATTCAAGTACAAGTGCGGGACTGTGCTGAGAGCGAGACGAACAGCAGCTACTTTCATCCCATGCAAAGCACTAAGAATAGAGCATCCATATAAGGAGTTGTGAGAGTCTGCTGGCATCAACTCGGGGGACGCAGCACAGTTGCTGGACTGTGGATTGATTTCTCGACTCCCTGTTGGTGGCCATGTGACCGCAGGAGCAGAGCAGAATAGAAATAAACACACAAGTGTTCAAACTCTGAGGAAACTCATGACCGGCATAACAAGGCGCTCATGTGATCCACAGCATTTCAAAGGGAGTCGTTCTCTTATAGATTCTTATTGGGACAAGACATCAGGAAGTTATTACTCCAGCGGGTATCAGACATATAGTTGAGGATAAACCAATGTGGAATAATGTCATTTCAGACCACATCCAAGCATTCTGGCTGGCAGTGTTTGGCGTGACAGACACAGCTGTGCTGAGAATGAGGAAGACCTTTTCTTTCCATTCATAATCACTGCTCTAAATATACCGTATGAAGCACGTTACATGACTGTACTCCTTGATTGCCAGCATCTCAGCAGTCAAGTTCCCCCCTTTAAATGATGCTTTAGAAATTAATCAGAATGAATGATCAAAACAGCTCATTATCAAATTAGCCCAAAAATGTCTAAAAGCTATCTATGCCTCCTAGTAGCGATTGGAATGTTGGTTCCTTTTACCAGAGGTGTGGACTCGAGTCACGCAACTTGGACTCATCGAAAGTCATCATTTTGAAGACCCAACTTGACACCATCATTAAAGGGGACGTATTGCTGCCTTTCTTCTTTACTGACCTATACATGTTCGTAGCATGTTGTATTCCCGTGTTAAAAGATGCCAACACATCAGATAATGAGGGTTGCGCATTTGGAAGTGAGCCCTGAAAGTAGTTTTGGATGGCTCTGCATGCTGTTTTTTTTTTAAATCTCCAGCAACCTGGACTTCCTCGGCTGCAGATTTCCTGGAAGTCCTCAGGAGCGCATGGGACTGTGAGCAATCACAGCGGAGTGGGTTCACCGGGAAGAGGGCCGGAGGTGAGGTAATGTAAATTACACAGACCGTTTGGGCAGGCATCAGGAAATCCATGGGAACACTGCAGGAAGAAGACCAGAGTCTGGAAGATCTAGAAAGCTTTCTGTGAGGGTTATCGTTTGTAGCTTCTCCCACTTCTGCCTTTTACTGACTACCTGTCACTCACTAAAATGATTTGAGTACTCCCGAATCATTCGTCACAAAGCGCATGAGTAGAAAGTCACACATACGCAACAAGTTGGACTCGTGAGTCAGTGAAACCCAAGTCTTCGTCGAGCACCAGTGAGTCAGTGAAACCCAAGTCTTCGTCGAGTACCAGTGAGTCAGTGAAACCCAAGTCTTCGTCGAGTACCAGTGAGTCAGTGAAACCCAAGTCTTCGTCGAGTACCAGTGAGTCAGTGAAACCCAAGCCTTCGTCGAGTACCAGTGAGTCAGTGAAACCCAAGCCTTCGTCGAGTACCAGTGAGTCAGTGAAACCCAAGCCTTCGTCGAGTACCAGTGAGTCAGTGAAACCCAAGCCTTCGTCGAGTACCAGTGAGTCAGTGAAACCCAAGTCTTCGTCGAGTACCAGTGAGTCAGTGAAACCCAAGCCTTCGTCGAGTACCAGTGAGTGAGTGAAACTCAAGTCTTTGTCAACCCGTGAGTGAGTGAAAACAGTGAAACTTAGTACTGGTCAACCCACGAGTCTGAAATTTGCTGGCTGAGTGACTGAATTGTTCATTTTGCAGAGTCTGAGCTGCAGCTCCCGCAGAAAGGAGAATGGAGCGTTGATGCGAGGCTAGGTCCGTTGATTTTTTCCACGAGGTTAAAGTATACAAATACCGTTCCAATTAGTGACATGTTAACTGGTTCCTGTTTTTAAATGTAGCCCTTGATAGCAGAAGCCAGTAAGTGAATGACCTCACATCTCCACTACTACTAATACTACTTATCTTAATTTGAAAACTCATTCTTCAGATTGTTTAAAAATAGTGGTTCTCAACTGGTTTGGTTGCAAGACCTAACATCGACCCTCAATGACAAGCAGCAACCCAAATTGCATAAATGTTTCAAGTCTAAATTCTCAAATATCTTCATTGAAAGGGACTGCTTGCAACGGGTACGCAGATCCATAGGCGCGGACCTCATGGTGGCGTAGCAAGCAAATAGCATACGCAACAACATGAGATGCATTCACAGACATCGGGTCAATGCATTTTTTTCCCCAGGCAAAGACCCACGGCCCACCAGTTGAGAAAGCCTGGTTTAAAGGGCATGAAACGTTAGCTCCAAAAGCATGTGCCACACCATAACAGTTTGACATTGCAGTGCAGGAGGCATGCACGACACACGCAGCTGTCAAAGGTCACTGTGTTGAACTTTGCTGTTTGCCATCATTCACAAACAGCACGCTCATATCGATACAAGCCTCTGGACCAGTAAGTACGTTAACGACACAGCCAGTGTTTCCCCTAGCATTATAATTAGGGAGGGGGTCTATATAGCACCAGATCACAACAAAAGTCATTTCAGGATACTTTTCTTATACATGGAGAAAAATTATTAAAGATATTGTATGTCTATCAGTGCCAAGGCTAACTGATAATAGAGATAATGATATGACTAATGTTCTTGTGGAATTGAAAGGCCGTTTACTAGCTAAGCTGGGCTGCGTTCTGCCTGACTGATCAAACATCTGCATTCTTTTCAAGAGAAGCGACTGCCTCAATCTGTGGAAATGAACAGTGTCAGCACATACACGTACACAAACTGCTTCCCTGTGGTTTAAAGTAGGCCAGCCGACTGCTCACCTTTACCAGGGTTTAGCACTAAACGCAAAGGTGCCAACGTAACCATGCTGACAGCCTCAAGAGTTTCCAAAATGACAGCCAGAGTGGACAACTCTGCAGTGATGTTTCAGATGGCAGTCAGTACACAGCCTCAGTGGAGTTTTGAAAAAAAAATCACCATCACTGCTATGCGCAATGAATGATTTCACTTATTTCTTAACTTTTTGCACAAAAAAAGCCATCACCGTGAAAGTGAAAAGGGACATCATCGGAAGCTCCGAGAGTGGAGACACGCCCAACTGTGTCTATTATTATATAATATTATATAATATTATATAAGATCGGTATCCTTGACCATGTAAAAAGATCTGCTCCTGTGAAAGTAACAGTGATAACTAAGAAATGTAGTGGTCTTATTATTGAGATGGAAAGGTTGCTGGTGCTCCGGCTGGAGGACCAAAATCAATACTGTAGCCCAGTGAGCCTTATGTTGATTCAGGAAGTGATCCTGTACCCTCCAGGTTGTGGCTTAGCTGAGGGTGAGGGAGGGTGTGCCGACCTGGGCAAACGCAAGGCTTTCTAAAGAAAGACAGAGACAAATGGAAGGGCAGGATACATGATCTGGGAGGTAGAATGAGGCATTGTAGGAATGAGGAATGAATATGAGTGTGCATGGCAGTCCAGAATATGAGAGAATGGAATGGAACAATGGGACATAGCGGAATGACGAGGACCACCAGGATTTCACTTTGCATTCGAAAAAGAAAGGAATGTTATATGCCTCGAGGCTTGAAGCAGGTCAGCGCTTCCCACGGGATTGCAATCTAATCTGGATTATGTGGCGAGTGTACAATGGCAATTGAAGAGAGAAGGGGATGTTTCTGGAGCTGTATCTAATGAGTACTCACTTTTATTGGAAATGTTGGAGGGTTCCAAAAATTGGAGGAGAACGTTTACGTCAAGCGGGCAGGAGGGTTTGGGGGGACTGTGTCAGAAATAGACATATTTATCATTTACTCGCAGATATTTACCATTCACTGGTGGTCCTGAATCGTAACCCCTGTGAAAAGCATATATTTACTGTATTCAGGGCTCTACATTAAAAACAAAAATGACTTGCCCATGGGGAATCCTTAAGGTGAGAACTACTTGCCCGAACTTGCCCCATGTAAAATGAAGACTGCCATAATGATATCATATATCAATATATGCTGATAATTCATCAGATAATAGTACTGATGCATTGTATTTGGAGGAATGTCTGAAAAATTGTGGAGATGTATGTTAACATGGCATGCCATGCTACCTTACACATGGTAGTCGTAGTAAGCAGTGATATTTAGAAGTTGTGCACCACAATGAAACATTTGACATATTTGTGTACTAGTAAAGTGTTTTTAATCCAGAAAAAACATGCTCAATGGTCAAACAATAATTTGTGAAGCAAAGGTGAGAAAAATCCACAGAGAAATGGAAGCGCTAGATTTTGTAGCTTGTGCAAAATCAGCACTTGGTATTGGATCTAATGGGTGGTGTTTCATTGTGACCACTTCAAATTGTCACAGCAATGTGATTCACTCACCTGTGCCATCATTTGATTTGCTGCCGCTAATAAAATACTTGTTTAGGAGGCACTGCTTCATCACTTTTTGCTGTTTTCCTTCACAAGTTGTTGAAGAATTAGACCATGTTGGCAGGGACGCCATGATAGATGTTTTCCTAGTAAAACGATCGCTGATTGGTTGATCGCGAACAAGAACGGGTGTGGGTACTGTGGACTACGGACCGCGGTCTAAATAAACGATTCTGATTGGTCCATTTCAAGATTTGCAATGATTGGTTTGCAAATTACCAGTGAAATTACGCAGTCCGTGTTTTACCAACACCCAACAAGAACCGCTTTAAAAAAAACTCTTGGCAGTATGGCATGCCAAAGTGCACTTGGCCGACGGGAATATCACTGATTGGATTTACTTGCCCCAATTTTGTTTTAACTTGCCCCGGGCCATCGGTACATCGTTATTGTCGAGCCCTGGTATTGTTGTGTTTTTCAAAGTTTTGGTTGCATTTCCATATGTTTTGTATGCGTTTCTTAGAGTTTTAGTTGCCCTTCCAGAAGTTGCTTACTACAGATATAGTAAGCATATGTGCTTCCAGAAGAGTTTTTTGCATTCATTCATTCATTCATTCATTTTGTAACGCTTATCCTCACAAGGCTCGGGGGGGGGGGGGGGGGGGGCTGGAGCCTTAATTGAAGCATCACTGTCATATTAAAAAAAATAGCCATATGGACAACAGCACAAATCTGCTTTTCGGAAATCTTCCTCTCCATTTTACTGTCCATCAATACCTTTAAATTGTCCACAGGAAAAAATCGAAACTGCCCCTGAAAATTTAGTATTTGAGATGATGTTGTTATTTGGTCTTTTGGTTCTTTTGTATGAAACACGAGGCAGAAATCTCACCAAAAAGCAGCACATGATTCTTCATGTGCTGCGAGAAACGAGGCATTAGGATGGCATGGAAATGTTGTAAAAAGAAGACAAAACCTTGAATGAACTCTCCATTCAGGACTCAGAGTGTGTCAGATTCCACAGATAACTAGCCTTCATCCACTCTCCTCCTCATCGTGTTCACCTAGAGAAGGCCTTGAACAGAAACATGGGGGCTCGCCAAGAAGGAGAAGCAGAAAGAGATGGAGACAGCGACAGATGGTGAGCAATGGCGCAAGTCTGTCAGCTCCCACAAACACAGCTCACAAAAAGATACGGATCTTCAGCTTTCAGGTAAAATTTCAGGATGAAGCTAAACTGCACGATAAATTTTACAGCAGGGGTCTCAAACTCGCGGCCCGCGGACCGCATTTGGGACTAGTCTGAGGCCCCCGCCTCGATATGAAAGTTCAATGTTAGTGCGGCCCGTGCAAGTTTGATATGGATGCTGTTTGGTATCATGTACCCAGAAATGACAGCTTAAAGCTGTGTGCACACCGGACATTTGCCCCGCCCATACGCGAGCGAGCCCGCCTGTTTTGTTTTTTCTCTCATCATCCACGGCTGAGATCACCACCGTCACTGCGCTGTACTGCTCTGAAAGTCCGAAGCTCTGCTGTCATTTCTGGGTACATGATACCCTCTGGAGGTGCACAGAGCTCGGCTGATTCCAACGCTTCTTACCAGAGCTCCAGCTGGTCCACGTGGCTTCCAGCGGTACTTCAGGCTCAGTTTGAGGACCTGCGAGGATTTCCAGGCAGGAAACCAACTCCAGGTGCTTTATTTCAGCTGCTAAGTGCCTGTCCACCTGTCTCTGGTGAGTATAGCGGTGTTTGTTGTGTCCAACTCAATAAATAAGGCAATACTGTCAATGCGCTGTCTGGTCCAACAACAACTCCAACATTGGATTAGCAGTGAAGCTAAAGGCTTATGACGCTGGCTACAAATATATATATGAATAAATGCAGCAAATGATTTGGAATAAAACTGTAAATACAAGTCACAAGATCAAGCAACTCATCAAACATGTGGTTAAAGTTACGACGCTGCTCCCAGATGGAACTGTGTATGATGCTAACTTGCTAATTGGGTAGAATTATATGAAGTTTCATTAATGTTCATGTTAAAGGTTAAATAACTGTTAATATTGTTCATTTAAATCTGAAAAAAAAAAATCTCGACCCACCAACTATATGTTTTTCTCATTTGCTGTTTTATTTTTTTATTTATTACTGATTGATTTATTTTCTTTATTCTTGATTTGTTTATCTTTTCATCTTATTCTGTGTGGAAAAAAAAAATTAGGATATTTGTATAACCGTGGACTGTTTGGACTGCTTTCCTTGTGGAAACACGGAACCAAAGCACTGAAAAAGTGGAGGGCACGGCAGAAGCAAAAGCAGTGAAGACAGTGTTTTTTTTTGCCGTTTTTAATAAATGTGTGGGTTTTTTTTTTTTGAAAACCTGATGCGGCCCAGCCTCACCAAGACCTTAGCTCATTCATATATATATATATATGAATGACATTCTGTGGGCTGGGTTTCCTTCCGTCCCAGTACGTTTACCTGTAGAACAGGGGTCTCAAACTCAATTTACCTGGGGGCCACTGGAGCTAAGGTCTTGGTGAGGCTGGGCCGCATCCATAATAATGTCTATTTTTGACATTCTGACACTATATATATATATATATATATATATATATATATATATATATATATATATATATATATATATAGCGTCATATATATATATATATAGCGTCATATATATATATATATATATATATATATATATATAGCGTCATATATATATATATATATATATATATATATATATATATAGCGTCATATATATATATATATATATATATATATATATATATATATATATATATATATATATATATATATATATATATGTCATATAGTGTCAGAATGTCAAAAATAGACATTATTATGAACACATGATCAACAAATTCAAGACAAAAATCACAAAATTGTATCAGCAATCTACTGGTATCGACCAATACCAAAATCAGCAGGATTGCAGACCCCCAACAATTACTCCAGGAATGATCGGTTCCTCTGTCATGACCCTGAGCAGGATAAGCAGGACAGAAAATGAATTGATGAATGGGCAATCTGTAGCTCTCCATTCCCTACATGCAGGGAACGTCATCAGGAACCCTATCACACTTTTCTCAGCGGCTGAGGCCAAACTAAACACTTCAGATAACGATATGGAAGCTATGCGGCAAAGGCCTTCCAACAGCAATTTTATCTGCGAGAAAGCATTGTGACTGTAACACGTGCTGTTCTTACAAATGGATGCTTGCTTGTTCTCTTGGCAGTCGAAACGTTGCACACTGAGCACTGTGGGAGCAAAACCACGCACACACACACACACACACACAAACAACCATGCTATCTAATGGAAAGTTCAAAGGTCTTGCCGTTGTCATGTTAAAAGAGTGAGTACACCCCGCAGTGAAAAAGTCAAAATTTGGTCCAATCACCCATTTTCCTTCCCCGCTATCATGTGACTCATTATAGTGTTCAAAGGTTTGAGGTGTGAATGTTGAGTGTTGTGTTAAATTATTCCACTGGTCACTGGAAGTTCAACATGGTAAGTCATGGCAAAGAACTCTCTGAGTAGGTGGAAAATAAGAATAGTTGCTCCACATAAAGATGTTCTACGCTATAAGAACATTGCCTAGACCCTGAAGGAGAGCAGCAGCACGGTGGGTTCTCCTCACCACGATCAACCACACATGTTGAGTGCACGTGCAGTGTCATATCCAGTTTGTAAAATAGATGTACAAGTGCTGCAATCGTTGCTGCAGAGATTGGGGGGGGGGGGGGGGGGGGGGGGTCAGACCATATCCTGCATCAAATTGGTCTGCATGGCTGTCATCTCAGAAGCCTCTTCAAGATGATTCACTAGAAAGTCTGCACAGAACATCCAATCATCGCTTTGTTAAATGCATTTCAAGCCAAACTGGGATGAATCTGAAGTCCTTTCAATCTCACACCGCACCTCTGGCGATCAATGGGACCTTTCAGCTTGGACCTTTCCAACTGAAACATCATTTTCCCTTGAGCTTGCACACACCAAGTATTGAGATGATATTTACTAGTGTACCCTGCTGCTGCTATAAATACATGTGGTATTAGCTTATACGTATAAAGAACAGCACACAACCATACTCCCAGTACTCCCAGTACGGAAGAGATTATGGCCTGAATGACAGTGAATATAGAAAGTCAAGAAGTTAAGGATTGTCATGGTTTCACTCCTAACAATATTACATCTAAGAGAGGAAGACAAAGCAAGAGGAAGGAGGTACACACGTATTTTAAAAGTACATGGCTACAATGAAAACTTCTGTTATACATATCAGGATGTTCTGGACGAAGACACTTCTATATGTGATACGTGACACATATGTGTAGAAGTGTATCAAACAGTAGTATTTTAAGACCAAAACTTCATTTTTGTATTCGCAAATAAATAAAAATAGACTGAAAATCATACAGTATGTGTGTATTTATTTAGTCAGCGGCTAAACAAGCAACTCCAATCTCCAAGCTAGACATAAACAGTGTCATAATTGATCAACCCACACAGGTATCACATCCTTGTAGTTGCACATTACTTACAGACAGATCATATTAGAAAGTTAAGTACAAAAGTACAAAAAGCATCCGGCATGCTCTGTATCCTTTCATTTGTGTGCCTCGCTCAAAGTCAACTCAGTGCATTATTGCCAATAAAGTAACCACCAGTACTCTATCAATACCATGGTGACCATGGTCAGTTTGGTCCAGCTGGTCTAGGGCGGCTTTCCTAGTTTATTTTGGGTAGGTGGAAAAAAGCTTCTGTCACTGCAGGGTTTGTTAGCACTAACAATTCTTCCTTCGTTGTCACACAATCTCTTGGAGCGGTGTCCTCCTCATTCTACTGTCTACACAAAGCCTTGCCTTTGGTGGCAACACTGTATGCCAAACGAATGAATGTCGGCATGGCTTGGCAAGCTGGTGTCATGACTTGCCCCCCATCTGCTGCAAAGTTTCACTCTCTTGCTGCGGGCTCAGCTTCTAAAACCTGTAGCTCATCCACCGCATATTCAAGCTCAAGAAGCGATGGTTCTGGCTCCAGTAATGTTTGAAATGATCAAAATACTGTGACTGAGTTGTTAGCATGTAGGCCACACAGTCAGGAAATGGGAAGACCTGGGTTGGAATCCCCCCTCTCTGTGTGGAGTTTGCATGTTCTCCCCGTGCATGCGTGGGTTTTCTCCGGGTATCCCGGTTTCCTCCCCCATTCCAAAAACATGCTAGGTTAATTGGCCACTCCAAATTGTCCATAGGTATGAATGTGGGTGAGAATGGTTGTTTGTTTTGATTGACCCTAGTGAGGATAAGCAACATAAAAAATAGATATTACCTATTATGGTGAATGTACCTATTACTGTGTGGTCACATACACGTACATAAAACATGATTGTCAGTTTTTTTAGAAATAGGTGCCTCCCATGACATACATTGTTAGTTCCCTAATGCTAACCTTTTTTCTCCCTTTAGAATGCACAGAAAAGGGACATGAGCGCCTTTTTCATATAAGGATGGATGATTGGCAACATTTCAAAAAAAGTGCAGTTTTTGTGGTGTTTTTCTTCTTCTGGCAGTTGGCAAGCAGCTTTCGTGTGCATTAGCGCCATCCGTGGAACAGAATCTAAACTCTTCTATACGCCATTCACAAGTGCAGTTTTATTAAAAAAGAAAATACATATTTATATAAAACACGTGCCGAACTTAATTATAAAATATTAGCAAGATTGAACTTTACTTTTCCTGTTCCCGGGTGCATTCTTTCAGCGAATAGATATGACGTAACATGCAGCTCGAGACGTTCTTTGTTTTAAAAAAATGGAGGCGAGCAATAGGCACTGGACTGCTGCGGAAAGGTTGTTTTTGATTCAGACTAAATTTCAACAGTGGACGAAAGAAAAACTGGCAATACGGAGTTATCCAACAAGTGAAAGAAAAACTGGAGGAAGTCGGTATCACGTGATGTTGGTGTTTACGCTTTACTGCGCATGCCCCATTGACTATTCTGATTGATTATAGCGGCGCATGTAGACACGCGATGGAATATTCCTTTCCATGTATACCATTGCTTTCGGAAAGGTCATTTGGAAAGACAAAAATTCCTCATGTGAACGTGACTAATGAAGGCAAAGTTGCAGGACCATCTCATTTTGCAAACCACACAAGCAATAATGATGACGGTATCAAAACTGCACATAGTTACAAATATCAACAGAAACTGACCCATATGCAACGATGTGTGCCGACGTCAGCTTAAGAGTGCACTAATTAGAAATAATAAGAACACGGAAGACCAGGATTTGGTCGACATAGACGTGTTGTCGACATAAAAGAGGCCGAGCTAAACGGATTCCACCATTTAAAGCATGGGTAGTTCAAACAACTTCCATGTGGATTTCTTGCTTGACCCGTAAAAAGCATGTCAGTCAGGAAGGGAAAGAAAGTGGTGTGGATATAGAAGCAGCTCTATGTCGAGTCTCTGAGAGGCTAAGGGATACAAACCATATCTCCCTTGCCCCCCGACCAATTACTTACACTCACATTGATTCATTGAGGCGACAAGGTGTAGTGAACACCAGCCAAGACATGAGAGTGCTCTTACACACACGGACATACAATCTTCACATTCATAATCTCAGCACATTGAATCATCCAAGCGGACAACTCTAGTCTGAGGGGATGGTGCAAGATCCGGGGTATCCGGGGTAGGTGGATGCATGAGACAAGAATGGTTTCACTCTTAAAAGACAACCAATACAATGAATGACATTAAGAGGCATGGAGGATTACCTGTAGGTCAAAGAACTTGCTGTATCTCCTGTAAATGACGTGGGAGGTGTTGTCAGAGTAGGTGACATTGATGAGATACACCTGCCAAGGAGAAGAGAGGAGCAAAATTAAAATAAGGGATGCAACATCTTTTTTAGGAATAAAAAGGTGTTGGGTTCCCTTCTTGCCGTGATCCTGCTCAGGCATTTCCCACCGTTCTCCCACCGTTTGTTTCATTGCTTTGCTCATACTCTTCGACAGTTTGTATGTAGTTCATGTAGGGTTTTCCTGTTATTTGGTTTTTGACTAAAATATTGGCTAAAACCTTACCTCAGGTTTCCATACACTGTCTCAGTTACATTCCAAATAGCAAACTACGCCTTTTGACCTATTCTGTATCTTACCCCAAACTCCGTAAGCAACGCATCCTACCTTGGTCACTGACTGTCACTGCATTTTTTTATGTTGATTGCAACTGCTAAATCACCCACTAGACTAGATTAGACTTTGTAAAAGCATTTTTTATCATGATTAGAGCACTTTAAACATGAAATAGCACCTCAATAGTCAGCTTTACACTCCTATTATTATTTCTTTACACCACATTGCTAATGCCTTTGCTATGGGATCACTGCAGGGAGAGATGGCCATGGCTTTAAGCATAATTTATTCTAAACTTATGAAAGGACCTCCAACAGAGTTGGGAAGAAGGACAAAGTACCCAAAACATACCACTTCCACACAGATGGAAGGATAACTTTACATATATATACATATATATGCACATACACATACATATATATGCACATACACATACATATATATGCACACACACATATACATACACACGCACACACACATATATACACACATATACATACACACACACACACACATATACATATATACACACACACACATATACATACACATACACATATATAGTATATATATATAGAATATATATATACACACACGTATATACACATATATACGTATATACACATATATATACATACATACATATATATATACATACATACATACATACACATACATATATACACATACATACATACATACATATATACACATACATACATACATACATATATACACATACATACATATATACACATACATACACTACATACATATATACGTACATACATACATACATACATATATATATACATACATACACCTGGATAAGCGGAGGAAAATGGATGGATGGATGGATGGATGGATGGATGGATGGACAGTGTTGCACATAAAGTAAGGCTGACATTTGTACGAGTAGGCTGTTCCTATTTAATTATATTGTCTGCAACACATAAGTACAGCTTTTTCCTGTGGTTAAATGGTCCAATGTGTCACATTTGTTTTCAGAAGAATCTATGAACGTGAGTAAATGAGGAAATCGTAAGCAAAGGTGAAACAGAAAACAACTCTTCAGGAGGTTCAACGTCCAAGAAAGAAAGAAAAAGACTTTGTACATTTTTCTGCCAATTGAGAAAACGAAGAGAGCTTGAAGCTGGGAATTATATATTTATATATCACAAGAACAAACTGCACGTTTGATTATTCGACTGTGAATGGCAATACTTCACATTAGCAGCTTGTTTTTTTTCTGCTAAGAACTTCATTTTTGAATGGTGACAGTATAAACACAATAGTACAGTACAATAGTACACTCTGCAAAAACAATAGCACACATTCTAGTATATAGTATATTGGAAAAACTTACAGTTCTGAAGGTTAAAATGGGCACAAAGCGATTCCGTTTTCAAGCGATGAGAGCAAAAGAACGTGGTACTCGGTTGGGCAGAGAATGTGGGTTAGCCACTAAACGCAGTGAACCCCGCCTAAACGACTATATTTAAAGTAGCGTACAAAACACACACCCACCAATGTCTCTGACTATCACAGTAAAAGGGCCATTTGGTCCCCAAGAATAAAACCTATCCAAGATAGGTCTGTCAAAGGATAAAAAATGTCATCAAATTAACGTTTTCAAATGTATTAATCATGATTAATCACCATTTGCCACTATGTGTGAAATGTGCCAATTTTGCTGTATTTTATTAAAAGCAAGATAAATTACAGCCTAGGCTCCCAAAGTGGGGTACGCATACCACCAAGGGGGATACCGCTTGTAATTGGGGTACAAAAATAAAATTTGAAAACAATTAGTGCCTAACAATCACAATTACGAGTGCACCTGAACGCATCACGGCGCAAGGGGAAAGGAGCAGAGAGTGGCTAAGCACAGTCTTGTCATCAAAATATTTTGGGGTGGATCTTTTTTGGATAAATCACTGCAACGTGTTTCGTGTGAACTAAAAAAACTCACTCCTATTGCTTTCTGTCCCGTTACTTGGATCAGTCATCTTCAGCTTAAGAAATTTGCACAATTTCATCCATCACTTTTCTAGGTTTATGGGATGAGCTGTAGTCTAGTCACTTCTGAAACTCATACTTGTAGGTGAAGGCCTCCTTTCTATGTTACCACCTCCCTATGCAAAAAATACATTCCAAATATGAACTGTTAGTGGTCACACTTACATGCCGGTTTCACAAATAGTACAAATGAGATTGAATGGATACCACAAAGTGCGTCTTTGTGTTTTCTCTCCTTCCCTGGCTCTATTTTTGCACAGTGAATAGTCTTATCTCATGGGACACGGTAGCTTGGGAAACCGGGCCACAAATCAGCTTTCTCCGAGTCCCAAACACAAGTCAGCAAGGCTCGGTTCTGACAATGACTTATTTAAGCAATTTGATAAACTCAAAAAACACTTTTTTTGGAAGTGTTAGAGAGCTCTTTGGACAGTGCTGTCATTAATACAGTAGACCCCCCCCCCCACTGTTCAAGGGGGTTACCAGTGAATGCAAACATTTGCGAACAAAACTAAAATGCTGAATTTTCCTTTCTATTCCAGTTTTTGTCATTACTATTAGTAATAATGCATGCACGTGCATCATGGTCATGCAATATAGCTATCATTCAGCCCCATCACAAACAGATTGCAGGACTGTGGGGAACACGAACGCGACAAGTGAATTTCCACATAGTAGGATTCCTTATTAATAATATATTAATATTTTCATAGACGTAGAAAACCTGCTTACACCCTTTTAAATATGTTTTTAACGTTATTAGAGCCCTCTAGACATAAAATAACATAATAGTCACATAATAGTCACCTTTACACTCCTGTTACCCTACATAGTAGATGTAATCAGAAAAGGTAAGACATACGACATAAACAAGACAAAATACGTAGACTCCCACAAGAATTGGTATTGTAAGAATTGTCCTGTACAGTACTTCCTGCAGTGGCTATTGTCTCATCAATGTAACATTGCTGATACCTAGTGTCTAGTAACAAATCTTTGAACGTCTTTGAATGCGTTTTCTGAATGCCTTATATTTGTATTTTGGATGAGAGGCGCCATCACCTGGTCGCCAGCCAATCACAGGGCACATATAGACAAACAACCATTCACACTGATTAATTAATTCATATATTTTTGAAAAACCTTGATAGAGTGAAGCCGTGAAATTCGACACAAAAAGTGACGAGGGATTACTGTATTCATTCAATGCTGTCCTTTTCCCCATTATTTGACCATGCACTGTATATAATGTACAAAATTGTGAGCATTAAAAACACATTTTCATGCCATTAACCTGGGAGATGATCACAATGGAGCGCTGATAGTCATGCCGGAGGCAAGCTATAATTAACCCGCCATGTGTAGTGTGTTGAGAGCATTTGTACTTGATGAGTACTTGAAGGTGAAAGAGTACATACACAAGGCAAAAGTAGTGGGAGAAGGGGTTAGTGTAGTCAGTGGCAACCCGCATCTTATTTTGCCCCAAGGCCGTGGCTATGTTTCCGCTATGGCTGTATGAAGTGAAATACATGCGTCTCATTTGAAAGGAATTACATTGACAGAAAGTGAGCAACGGTCATAACAGTAACCACAAATGATCACATTATTGAGACTTCCTTCTCACTCATTGCAAAGCCCCTTCCAGTGTGCAAGGCAACCACTGTTGTTTTTTAAGGCCTGTTTCATTGATGCTATTTCATATTTTTATTACAGTGCTTTAGGTGTTAATCTACATACAATAGGTATACGTTTCGGCTTACAATGAAACTCGACGTGTATTGTCATTGTAGGAACGGAACTCTGTAATGCCGTACATTTCTTTTTTTATCAGAAAACGTGGTGTCATTCTCGTTCTTTTTCAATGTGAGTTTGCAACCTAGGTTATCGAGTGCAGGGACTCAACACAGCCCATCATATAAAACAAGGGTGGTATTGATGAGTAGAGAAACATGTAGACTTTTTTCTTGATGTGTGGCCTTCACCATCATGGATATGCTCATGATGCAGACCATTTTTGGTAGTTTATATTCTATATATTGTATATAATGATTTGTCATCTTCTCTCTGATTCACAATTGCTTCTTTATCCACTCATAGACAGCGCCCTGGTTTTCATGTTGTTTTCACCTCGAAATGCAGGCTCCACAGGCAAAAAACCTTGCCGATCTGAAACTGAACCTAGACATTCAGTGTCATTTATTGAGGATTGGAAGTGAGCTCTGTGTCAAAACTAGACATTTGTGGGTGCATTGATTGGTTGGGATCTCCTGTACTGGTCCTGCATTTATCAAACCAAAACGTGCAGCATCGCCCACATGCAATCGCTCATTTCCTGAAAATGTTGACAGGTATGTGAAGGTTTTGCTTTGCAGTTCAAATAATCCAAACAACTTGCACTCCCAAAACCAGCTAGACACTCATGAACATCTCCCAGCATGATCTTCATCAGTGTAATCACAATCTTTGATATTCCTGTCGGGTGTGCATCCATTTCATGAGACTCGGTTATGAGAGCTCGATGACCCTGAAGGACACCAACGTGTGCCTCTGATGAAGACGTATGCCTGTGGTGACGTCACGGCAGCTAGGCTACACGTATGCTACAGGAAAACCTTAGTAGTTTCCACAGAAGCATAAAACGCCATCTACTCACGTAGTGTTTCGACGGGCTGCGTCTCTTCTCCACGTCCACCACTTTGACGTCCAGCACCGTCCGGACTTGCATCTTGACCCCGCAAAGGCTATACATGAAAGCTTCAAATCACGCCAGCGTTCATCGCCCACACGAGGAAGACATCAGCTCGCTCTCGGCCAAAAAGTGAAGCCAGTTCCTTTGTGTCTGCATACCTGGACGTCACAGTCAGGTAGCTCAGTCCTGCGCTAAACGCACCCTGTATTCCATCAAGGATTTTTGTGGAGGTGGGAAAAAAAGAGTAGGGTGGTCTTCACATAACGTCCACAAAGAGCTGATAACGTATCACTCCATTAGTTCCCCCATGAAGAAAGAATCACCACAAGTCATTGCTTCTTGGTTTGGCAGGAAATTGTATGGACGGGGTTCCGTATATTTAGTAAAACAAATGGTGGGTTTCCGAGGTAGATCAGTTGAGAGGAACACACTGCAGGCCAAGTGAGTCATGAGCTGCTTTCTGGCCGGAGACATGAGCAGCTGCGAGCGTGGCTACAGATGTTTCACAGACGACCAATCAGATGAAGGCAGAACATGAACGACGCCGTGAAATGACTCAATGCTGCCCCCATGTGGACAAAGCCACGCACGTACGTGTAAGACGATACAATACCTCCAGCGTCCTTAATGCGTCGGGCAGTGGCGGTTCCAGCTGCAATGGCGCCCCCATCCACCACCACCACCTGTCCATTTAATCCACTGCTACATCAATCGTTTTATTAGCAGACCTGTCAACATTTGCATTATAAAATTAGGGAACTAGTTCCAAAAAGTGACAGAAAAACTGATCTCACACACTTTTTGCCTAAATGAAGCATTTTTAAGCATTAAAGTCATACAAATGTTCTGTTCTCTGCTGGCTTTACTTTTCTATTCTAAGGTACATGCCGCTTATTTGTGCTTTTGATTAGTGTTTAGTTCAGCCAGTAGCGTCAGTCCTTTTATAGGGCTGAAATCTGGATTGTGTATTTAGCTTGTTAGCTTTTGAACAGAAAGAGTTCTTGGTTTTCTTGATTTTGTCAAGTATTGGTTTTAAAATGTCAGCTGGTACACATGAAGATGGCTAAGCTGGATGTTTTGGTCATCAATTGCCAACAAAAGAAGGAAAAGAAAAAAGATGCATTTCGACTTTACACTCTTAGAAAAGCAATTGTGGCTTAGAGATCACTTTTTTTTTTAATGACAAGCTCTACAAAAATATGTAACTATGCATGATGACTAACAGAATTAGGGCTGTCACAAATAGTGTGTAAACGGCGGTAACCAACCTTTTTTAGTATAATTAATACACACGTATCACAGCAAGCCAAGTCTCTATGATGAAAAAATTGTCATACTTCAGACACAGTTGCAAATGGTGAATGATGATGATTAATTTGCCAGCTGTGATTCATCTGATACTATGCCATCCTTTGACAGCCCTAATACAGATATGTATGACATATGGCCTAAAACATGGTATAATAATTATCTCTGGTGCTGACAATGTCACTGTTGTGCTCCAATGAGTGGAGGACCAGCTCCAGAGCCGCTTTGCTCACGTTGAGGATGTGGCGATGCCTCACCGCAGACAGGATGTGCAGGAGGTGGCAACCCTTCGCCCTAACTATAAGCACACGAGGAACCGTCTGTTAGCTCACAAGTAAAGCACCTGAGAGGGTTGAGTCTGCATACACTTCTCTCTTTTTGAGTCCTCCCTGATGATGTCTTTCACTACCATGAGTAGATCTTTATCCTGCACAGTCACCTAGTGAAGGACAGGAATATCAAACAGGACATTCCTCTGATTCTTCACACAAACTGCTTCTCTTACATAATAGACTTCATCCTGGGACATTACCCTGCGGTACACCAGGCCCTCATCCTGCAAAACTTGCAGGGCTCCTTTGAGGAGCTGGCGTAATTCCTGATGTGCAGATGGACCCGACACAGGCTCCTGAACAGCAGCAGACGGTCATACTACTCAATGATTGTTTTGTGGCGACTCCGTAATCAGGAAAAAAGCAGAAAGAAACAAAACCTGCTGTGCAGGAGCGGTTTCAGTCCCGCTGGTGAAAAGAGGCTGCAGGAGGTCCTGAACATCATAGGGTGTGAACTTGCTCACCGACCTCTGCTGTAGAAAATCCTTGACGATATTTGTTGCCCTACTGAGGGAACTCACCGGACTATCACTGAAAACCAGATATGAAACAATTAGCCCTGACAACACTTCCTGTACATTTCCTACTGAACCGCTTCACGGAAAAGGGTGAAAATTGGGTAAAGCATGTGCTACTATTTTTCCGACACACAGTAATCCTCCGTTGATCACGGGTAACCTGTTCCCGACCTGACTGTGATGATAGAATTTCCGCAAAGTAGGATTCCTTTTTTTAAATGAAATATTTTCATACAGCATAGGACAACCTTTTAAATAAGTTAACATTATTTGAGATTTCTACACATGAAATAACACCCCTATAGTTACATTTAAAAGCCTGCTACCCAGTATAGCAGGAAAATACATACTCATTAATGTAACATAACTGACACCAAGTGACTAGAACAGACGACTACATATCATTAAAGCCCAGCCTACAGTTTCATTCAATAAGTTTATATGGTACCCTGCGCTTTTGTCAATTCGAGCACCGCAAATGTTACAACTATGTTTTCGTCGATGCTTCATGGATGTTATATTCTGCCAGCACGTACCTAGCGGTGTTGGTTTGTAGTTGGAGTGGCTTGTCGTAGAACTGACTGTACAGCTGGAGAACGTCCGTCATCCATTCTATCTGGGCCACCATCACTGGGTCATCCACTTTATCTAGGAACACACAAGCCCACAGGATACAGATGGTGTGGTTGTGTAGTTGGATGAGTGTTTGCTTCTTTTTCAAGTATCCAAATGTGTGGGGATATCACTTTTACAGCCCTTAAATGCTGCAATATTGGAGTGTGAGCGTGGGCATAAACGGGTTCCACTGTGATAAATACAGCCGTAGTCACTCACAGTAGGTGGATGCTGTGATCTCTCTCTGTTGCCTGTATGTCTTCACCAGTCCTCTGACTCGCAGAAGCTCTCCGATCTCTAGGCTACACCGGCTCTGCTGGGTCCGTCTGAGCTTTTTCAGTTCCGCAGCTGGATTGAAGGCTCCCTGATCGTCATCATGAGGCTTGTTCTCCGCTGGTGTTACATGGCAATATGATTCATGGGAAGTAGGTGTGATCTTTGTAACTTAAAATACTTATTTATCTAATACAGCTGTCTGTCTGCTTCTCCCATCAGGGGTTGCCACTTATTTTATTATTTTGGCTTATTTCATAGGCCAGATGCCCTTCCTGACGCAACCCTCCCTTCATTCCGGGCTTGGGACGGGCACCGGAGAACTCCCAACGGGAGTGGAACCTGTGCTGTCTGCACCAAAGGCAGAGATGCGTACAAAACACAATGTTAGGCAATATCATTGTACTTAGCTTAGTGCAGGGTGATCGTTACGTTATATCAAAAGTTATCCGTTCACTTGTAGCAGCTAGTTATGTAGAAAAAAGTCAATTCTTGGATGGCTTTGCTTCACGTCCTGAACTCACCTATGTAAATACAAGTTTTCTAAACTTCCGTTTGTTATACTATTCAAATGTGTCCATTGCTGAAACCTTTAATATGTTGTCTTGTGCACATTCATTCATAGAAGAAACTCACATATATCAACATCCACCTCTCCCTTCATGAGGTCATCTTTCCAACACGAGCAGTTTATGACACCAGTGCCATCGTCCACTGTTAACAAATGAAAAGACACTCATCATCCCCACAAAGCTTAGGTCATGTTGAACTGGAGAACATGTTGGAATATTGCAGTAATTTTACAGGAAACATTATTAATGTGTATATTTCCATCCGGGCGGCATGGCGGTCTAGTGGTTAGCACGCAGACCTCACAGCTAGGAGACCAGGGTTCAATTCCACCCTCAGCCATCTCTGTGTGGAGTTTACATGTTCTCCCCGTGCATGCGTGGGTTTTCTCCGGGTACTCCGGTTTCCTCCCACATTCCAAAAACATGCTAGGTTAATTGGTGACTCCAAATTGTCCATAGGTATGAATGTGAGTGTGAATGTTTTTTTTGTCTATATGTGCCCTGTGATTGGCTGGCGACCAGTCCAGGGTGTACCCCGCCTCTCGCCCAAAGAGAGCTGGGATAGGCTCCGACACCCCCCGCGACCCTCGTGAGGAAAAAGCGGTAGAAAATGAATGAATGAATGAATGAATATTTCCATCCATACATACATTTTCTATAATGCTTATCCATTCTCACTAGGGTTGTGGGTATGCTGGAGCCTATCCAGCTGCCTTCGGGCGAGATGAGGGGTCCACCCTGGACTGGTGGCCAGTCAATCACAGGGCACATATAGACAAACAACCATTCACACTCACATTCATACCTATGGACAATTTGGAGTCACCAATGAACCAGACATGTGTATACCTATGTGTATATGTATATACCTATGTGAATACGTAATATGGAAAATTCATTGACCACATGAGTGCAAACTATAGCCTATAGAAACAGCAAAAACATACCTCCATATGAGAAGAAGTCCACCCTTTCCCGCTTGTACACGACTGTCCCAAGCACATCCACCTTGTAGATGGGATGGGATTTGTAAAAGTAAAGATCTATGATAAAAACAAGAGCCATAATAGTGTCATCAGAGGTCATATTTAAAACTACAAGGTCTATTAAAATGTGTTATTGCAATAGAATTACTGATTATTAAGATCAATCATAAACAAGATGAAAAAACAAGCAATTGTACAAATGTGGGAATATTTATTTAATCCCACCGTTTATCCTGGTCTATTAATGATCATTCTTAACTTCATTTATATTTTGCGTTTATGTTTTGTCATTAAAAGGGTTTGTTCACTTCCTGTGTATGTGTTAACCTCTTCTAATTAGTAAAATAAGGAATAGCGATTGCAATACATTGCAGTTGTTTTTGGAATGTTTTTTGTGTGTGTGTTTTGCAATTTACAATATTTTCCTTTTGTATTTGTTTTATAGTGTATGTGTACCCTGGGGTAATGTCTGTTTGCCCCTATCGGCCACCGTATACAACTCCCTAATAAATGCTGAATGTAGATCAAAATCAAACAATGAATATTATGTATATTACTTTATGTTGTTGAAATTGGTACACCTGCTTCTGCTGTCGGCAATAAGGATTAATTGATTGCTAAATTAGATATTGTTGTTGTATTTAGTTTGTGAATGATGAGAACAAAATGTTACCTGGCACTTGACAGGACTCTGGCAGGAGGAGGATGTCTCTGATATGAAGTCTGGCGAAAGCAGAAAAGACGGGGTCCAGTCCCCACAACATGGATGGGAGTTCTTCGGCAGGATCCATTTCCCCGGCCTACATCTCAATGTGATTCTTATGACAACCAAATCCGTTGAATTCGACGTTGTTTTTTCTTAATGAGACTAGTGCGGAAGCTAGCTATTTTAGTTTTTCTGCATGAACCGGAAGCACAAGTATTGGTCACGTGACGTCACGTTAATTTACTGTTAAACATTTTTATTATTGTATACTTTATTATTAAAACATTTTTATCCAGTATAATTTTACGACTTCATAATGAATTAAGCTCTTTTATCATATCATTACGAACCGCTTAAATAGCCCAAACAGACCACTGTTGGTTGTCATGGTACATGGGACTTGTAGTTCAATCAAAACAATGTGACGGTAGCCGATACGGCACATTCGAGTATCGATGCGATACTATCTGAAGACGATGCCGGTTTTGATATCGATACTTTGTACTTGCTATTTTTCAAGTTAATTGAACGATTTTGTAATTTTGTCTTTGTTTTGCTGATCTGCATTATAATAAAAATAAAACACTGGACAAAGATTTCAAGCATACCAGAAAATGTTCATCAACCTTACTCGATATAAAGCTCCAACAATGTAAGACAGTGTCACAATATATACAAAATATTAACATAAAGACATCGTAGGTATTTGTCTAAATGAATAAAGCAGAAGCGAAAAGAACAGAAACATATTTATCTCATCTGCCTCGCTCATATCGATTCTTTCTGATACTAGTACTTGCTATCCTGCTGTCGATGCTCGGATCGATCCGCCCAATTGCGAACAATGAGTATCTTCTTGAAAGGAAACAATGCCACCACGGGGCAGATAATTACACTCGCTCTGCCAGCACGCAAATAACGCCATTATTTCCGTAAACATTAATTTTATTCTTAGATGAAGGTTTTGAGAGTGTAAACTAAAAAGGAGAAAGGAACACGAGGTCGCGCGCAATCGTGGACGCGCGTTAAACTCGAATCTTGAAGTTTGGTAATCCGTTAGAAAAAGGCACGTCTTCAAGACAGGATGGCTACTTTAGCTCTTGTACATGTAGGAGCTAACCCGAATTTCACCGGCCGTTATATTCAGTGTTTCTAATGCATTTACGCCTCGGAACTACTTGGAAGGAACTACAATCGGTTTGCTCCATATCTATTTTGGTTGAGGAAGGAACCCCTCGGTGGATAATATTGGGCCGCCGAGTGCTGGGGCTCTGCCTTTGTGTTTTGTATGAAATCAGTGTTCTACTGCGGGGGATTATCGAGGTCGGGACACGTCAAGGTAGATCTGCATCATTGTGGATGGTACAAGTGAGCTGCTGTGTACAAAAGAGCACCGAATTTCCCGGACTGGCCAGGAGAGTGACACAAGCTAAGCTAGGTTATTAAAGCTAGCGTTGCGTTCATTTTGTCTGGTAATTATGAACACTTTTCTGTTGGACTGTTGCTACCACTAATTATTTTTTTACAACCACAAACATTCCATTCATTTCACGACTTAGCCACCGAATGACGCACTGTAGGGTTCACAATGTCCTTCTTTAACTTCCGTAAAATCTTTAAATTGGGGTCTGAGAAGAAGAAGAAACAATACGAGCATGTTCGACGAGATGAAAACCCCGAGGAAATATGGAACATTATCGGTGAACTGGGAGACGGAGCCTTTGGGAAGGTGTTTAAGGTAAGGCATGTCACTGTGCTTTTCGAATTGGAACGCGAACCAGAAGTGTCAGCTGAGACTGTTTTCACCGAGCTCCACCCCATACCTATATCACTAAAACGAAATTATGACGTATGTCCTTAATTTACACAGAATAGAATATACCGCATTTTAAAATAACTACTAACGAAGATGGACTATTCCATTTGTATAGTATGTATGTATATTTTCATGTGTGTAGATTTATTTCAACATAATGCAAAGCGTGGCCTCGTACTTAACGGAGAAACCATTGTTGGCAAGTACAGAGGTCAAGGTTACTTGTAGTTGGTCACTCAGGTCCAGTCCCTGAAGGTTTGGAGCCTGTCCCTTTGCAACTCGAAATTTCAGCTCCCTCCACAGAATTTCTCCTGGAGTCCAGAGACTGACTCTGCCTCTCCATGATCTTAATGCGCTTGTTGGAGCCACTCCTTTGTGGTTCTGGCTGTATGTTTTGGGTGATTTTGTGCAAAGGAGTCATGTTTTTCCCAACCCTGTAGTTGAGCATGGCAGGCTACCAGGATGTGGCTGTATCCCAAAGCACTGTGACAGTTTCATCCCTCTTGCACAGATGGAAGAAATGTCCACACAGTTACATTTGATATGATAACAAACCAATATGAGTGCCGTGGCATGTTGTAAGAGTTATGATTTCACTTAATTGGTCATAAAATGATTATTTAGTTGGCATACAATGCCACTATAGAGCCCATAAACAGCTGAACTGTCCAAGACGGCAGAAAACCTCAATAATGCATTTGGCATGTTATATTTGCTTTCTACGCAGGCTCAGAACAGACAGACAGGTGTCCTCGCTGCTGCCAAAGTTATTGACACAAAGACCGAGGAGGAGCTGGAGGACTACATGGTGGAAATTGACATACTGGCCTCGTGTGACCACCCAAACATTGTCAAGCTGCTTGATGCTTTCTATTACGAGGGCAAACTATGGGTGAGTAGCAAGGAGTGATGGGAACCCTGATACCGGGGGCAAAAGGGTTTTGACTTTATTGTTATGTTATTAAAAATCAATGTCATAGTTAATAAAGACATGTACCCAGCTGAACATCAACAAAAAGCTCAAGGAAGAACAGCTGACCAGCTGCTTGTCGAAAAGAGTGACTTATGCTTTTCATGTCATGTCTCCAAAAGTTTCAAATAAGGCTCGAACAAGTTGCTGGATTTGTTGTTACTGGCCTTTTTGAAAGAGAGTATTTATTGTGTCTGATTACTAGCTGAATATAGGGTAGCGTGTTGGGAAAGAGTACAGCGGCATACCCAGCATGCTGTTGGGTGTGTAGCTGGGGGTGTATTTTTTAGTGTTTGTGCTCATGGAGCATTTGTTGTCAGCAATATTTGACTTGGGCAATACAGCAATCGATTGTTTATTGTTGATAATTGGTTCCATACTTGACTGTGATTCAGGGAAATATAATTCCTTAATTATAAATCGAAAAGTTTTGTAATTAGAGCATTGACAACCTGCTTTGGGCCTTCTATACATTGTTAGAGCCCTGTGGACATTAAATAGCACCCCTATGGTCACCTTTACACTCTTAATACCCAATATAGTAGACATAATAAGAAAAAGACTTGTGTGTGTTGCTGTAAATGTACTCCAATGCTAGGGAAGCTGAGTGACAGGCAGACAGGAAGTAATGTAGCAGGTTTTTGGTTGCTGTGTGTTACGGTCGCAACAGTAGCTCAGGTTAGGGATTATTGTGACTGTTGTGAGCTTATTCAAACCTGTAATAAAAGCATGTTGTTCTGGCTGTCATGTCTGGTGCTTGTGTCTCACCCAACATTACTGACGCCTAGTGACCAGTGTAGCATACTACATGTCATCACAACGTCTCTGAATGCGTCTTCTGAATGCCTTATACTTCTATTTTAATTCATTCATCAATTTTTATGCTTGAAAGTCCTTAACTATGCTGAAATGATACATAAAGTTTGCTTAGATATGTATATATTTTGGCTAATGAGAGGGAAATGTATCAGTAGGATTCTGTTGTCAACCACAAAAGTGGCGAGGGCTAACCGTATACATGGGTGTGTTTGACTTGGACAAAACTTATAGCAATGAGTACAACTTTATTTTCTGTGTAGAACACTTCAGATGGTTTCATATTTTAGTTTAAAAATCATGATAGTTATTGATAGGCAGATTTTAATGATGAAAAGGCATTGTAAAGTGTTGGCAACAACATAGTGTCTTATTGCTACATTCTTATCAAATGTCAGGGCCAAAGTTCACATGAAGGATCAAATAGCATTCAGCTGTTAATCATCATAGAAGTTTATTATTTTGCTAATGTCTGTGTTTTTTAGCACGCTTAGTCTAGATTTTGGTCTGCAACGTATATGTAGTGTAATTGATTCGGGCCTAGCAAAATGGGTGCATCTGAGATGTAACATTAAGGCATCATTTCTTCGTCTTGTGTCTGTCAGACTCAGCCCGGCAAGGCATGTGTCCACATTTATACAACAACAGGGACAGCTTCCCTTAATCAGATAATTGGATTTGCAGTCATGTTCGAGCCAGCGTCACAGCTTGAATCAGTCTCTTTCACACCCATTCTGCAAAATTGGTGCATCAGTAATGTTACTGTGGAACCATTCCTTTGAATACACAAGCAACTGTTTTCAGAAAACGCCCTTAGATTGCTCTCTTCAAACTTAACGTTTGGTATTTTCAGTGCCCCAGTCTGTTTCCTCACCATTGTCTTGTCAACAATAGCCACAGAGTGACTGAGGTGAACTGGTGATGTTTATCATGGCTTGTATGGAACCTGATCATCCAGTGAGGAGAGAACTTTATTTCCTTCCACAGATGAAAGGCTCCAGTCCACATTGTCTTGCCCTAACTTCATGTAACACCTACATTATCCACTGTCAGCACACACATTATATTTAACACAATGATTTGTATTGATTTCTAAGCATGTCAGTCGAATCTCCTGTTGTGCATGCATGGCTTTTTTCTGGGTACTCCGGCTTCCTATGTGCTTTATGGACACAGTGGGAACCTCAAAAGTGAGAAAAATAACATGAGAAGCAAAACAAATACACTCTGATTTCAGCATAAAATAAGGATTATATCAGCCTGCATCTAAAACCTCCAACATCGGCACGCCATCACTTCTGATCGCAACAACAGCTAATTTGTAAGTTGTAATTTGGAGCAGGAGCAATATCAAAGTCTGAAAAAGACATCACAGTTGAGTACAAATCCTGTTGTGCAAGTCCCGGTGGCACAAAACTGAAAAAGCTCAACACGTTCAACCCCATCGAGCAGCCGAAGGAATGCCACAAAAACCTCTGCCCCCCCCCCCCCCCCCCCCCCAAAGGCTATCCAAAACACCCACACTATTGTTTTCTGTTTGAATGATATCGCTTGATCAAGCCTTTTCTAACATTCCACACTCCAGAATAAGTAATAAAAATCTGTATTATTTGTGCTGATATTGGATCAGATTGATGTCAGTATTGGTCAATATTCAAGGCTGCAATATCAGTATCGTATCAGGCGTGAAAAGTTGTATCTGTATACCCCTTATAGATAAGCAAGCACAATCATCTTGTTCTCTGGCAGAGACGAGGCATGTGCATAAGCGGTAACAACATTACATATGCTATCAGTGCTAACATACATATGCGAACAGTCCCATTTATAATTAAAACAGTGGTATAGAAAATGACTGAATGAACAGACGGTCCCTGCTGGGTTATCTAAAAGATTAAGATAAAAAATGAGTGGTTGTCTCCCAACCTGAAGGTTGCTGGTTCAATCCTGTGACCTTTGATACTGAACCTACAGTTGCTCATCAGTAGCTAAATGTGGAAAGTGTCAAAAGTGCTTTGAGTGCCTTGAAAGGACTTTCTAAGTGAAATGCCATATACCATATTTGGTCGTTAATGTGTGCCTTTCAAAGTTAGGTGAGAAAAGGGCTTTTCCCAGCCTGTGTCTGATGCTGCCAGTCTGTGAGGGCCATTGTACAGCAGCACAGCCACTAAAACAGCAGCTCGCCTACAGAAAGACTAGAATGGTGTACACGTTGAATAGCCAAGATTGTTTTGAGTCATTCTAAGACTTGTAGGCTTTTTTCTGATAAGTGGATCAGTCTTGAAAACCTTCTCTGAATCTCGCAATTAGGGATCGACTGATCGGACCGATGCCGATTTATTTCCATCACCCTCTGCCGATGGCCGATTTTGCATGGGTCGATATTTGTGGCTGATACTGCTTTTGCTCCCTTAATTTAGATGACAAAATGACAATGACAACAAATATGCCAGGTCTCAAGTTTAATCAAATATTTATTGAAATGTAAACACTGAACACAGTAGGATTCAGCTTTCTTAAACACACATTTAAACGGCATTATCAACTTTAAAAGGAATAAATATTCAACCATGTGCAAAACATTTCTGTCATAGTTTGTGCACGCTAAAGACCTCTGATAAGCAGACACGGCTGCTCCAATTCGTTGTGCATGTGCGTGTGCGTGCGTGCTTGGAGAGAGCGCACACACATAACACGACACCCATTTAACCTCAGCCCGGCATTGGCTGAATGAAACTCCTACAAACAGGATGGGACTGAATTGCCGACATTGACATTAAAGCGGTGTTGGTAACAGCTGTACCAACTACATCAACAGCTCCCTAATTCCAACGGTAGTGTGTTCAGGGTCCAACACAACACAAAGCTGCCCGGCGGATGCCTGTCTGTAAATCATGCGGCGGAAAAATACATTGGCAAACCCACGCCAGTATCGGACGATATTGATTCAAGTAAAGAACGCAAATATCGGCCCGATATATCGGCCGGCCGATGTGTTTGTTTGTTCTTATATGTGCTTAAAAGATTGATTTACAAAACAGCGGGACTTATAAAACTAGTGCAACCACACTGGCGATAATGCTAATATTAGGTTTTGCGAGACCCTTTGCTCCAGATTCCTCACCTTGCCATTCCTCCATGCCTTAGATGCTGCATTCACAGAAAGTGTAATCCTGTTTACAGCAGAAGGCCCAAGGCCTAGCATAAGAGGTCTATCAAGGCATTGTGGGAAACCCTTTCCACAATGTAGCTCCAACGAGGCCAATCCTATTACAGCAACAGCCATGTTGAAAGACTCTAAATGCCTTTTTATATCTTAGAGTGCTTCATTCGTCCATGTAGGCAGCGTTCATGCAGATTCTCAATTAGACAAGGATACGTGATGATTGACATTTCACTGTTCAATGCACACTTTGTCAACGTGTTGATGTGTCAATAACGTTTTGAGTACACAGTTGGCAGGAAAGTGGCAAAAGACTATATGCTATACTTTTGGAAGTCCACTGCAGGGCTCTACGTTAAAAACAAAAATGACTTGCCCATGGGGAATCCTTAAGGTGAGAACTACTTGCCCGAACTTGCCCCATGTAAAATGAAAAGACTGCCATAATGATATCATATATCAATATATGCTGATAATTCATCAGATAATAGTACTGATGCATTGTATTTGGAGAAATGTCTGAAAAATTGTGGAGATGTATGTTAACATGGCATGCCATGCTACCTTACACATCGTAGTCGTAGTAAGCAGTGATATTTATAAGTTGTGCACCACAATGAAACATTTGACACATTTGTGTACTAGTAAAGTGTTTTTAATCCAGAAAAAAATGCGCAATGGTCAAACAATAATTTGTGAAGCAAAGGTGAGAAAAATCCACAGAGAAATGGAAGCGCTAGATTTTGTAGCTTGTGCAAAATCAGCACTTGGTATTGGATCTAATGGGTGGTGTTTCATTGTGACCACTTCAAATTGTCACAGCAATGTGATTCACTCACCTGTGCCATCATTTGATTTGCTGCCGCTAATAAAATACTTGTTTAGGAGGCACTGGTTCATCACTTTTTGGTGTTTTCCTTCAGAAGTTGTTGAAGAATTAGACGATGTTTGCAGGGACGCCATGATAGATGTTTTCCTAGTAAAACGATCGCTGATTGGTTGATCGCGAACAAGAACGGGTGTGGGTAAAACGCGGATTGTGGATTACGGACCGCGGTCTAAATAAACGATTCTGATTGGTCCATTTCAAGATTTGCAAGGATTGGTTTGCAAATTACCACCGGAATTACGCAGTCCGTGTTTTACCAACACCCAACAAGAACCGCTTAAAAAAAAAACTCTTGGCAGTACGGCATGCCAAAGTGCACTTGCCCGACGGGAATATTAATGATTGGATTTACTTGCCCGAATTTTTTTTAACTTGCCCCGGGCCATCGGTACAATGTTATTGTCGAGCCCTGCACTGTAGCTTTTTACGTAGTTTTGTGTTCACCTCTATAGCTCACCAGTTACTTAACTTCTTGGCAAAATGTTTAATGTTTGAATATAACATCCTTGATCATCCAGAGGAAAAAGTCAGGCCTGTGTTGGCCTTTCAAAGCCATGATGTGCTTCTTCGCATCGTCGCACTGCTGGTTCACCTTTCACCCTGTTTCTCTCCATCCATACGGCTGCTCATGTTTTCATTGATTGATGATCTTTTTCCCACCAATAGGAAGGTGGTGCCACGTTTCATTCCTGTTTACTTTGGCTTTGAAAGCGATTTATAATC